>NC_092866.1:63224836-63246249 GCF_032062135.1 Pyxicephalus adspersus | reverse complement strand
GGAGGGTAACTATATGAATTATGGATGAGATTATTTACCTATTTTATTGTGGTATAATTTTTTGTTTTATCATTACATATGTGAACAAAAATTATTTTCTGCTGTTTTAATATATCAACAGAAAATCAGTCTGAGATATTTTTTCCCCCTGAAGAAGAGGATTCATTCTGTGAAACACGTTGGGTTCATTTCAATTATCTGACTGCTACATTCTGAAGTTTTTGGTCCATTTCAGCATTTAATGATTATACTAAGAAGCTGTTTCTAAATATGGATTTGTCTCAAACATTATTAGGTTTGCAACTTGTTCTAATTTTGATGTACATTGAAATAGTGATTGTTTTTATGAATTTTGTATTATTAAAGTTTGTATGACAACTTTATAATTTGATGATCAGTACCACTGAAGCTACCTGCTTTTTTCAACCCTACGGTTTAGGTGTTTGAAGGGTTTTGTCTACTTTTTACTTATGGGAGGTGGTCTACCTAGCTAGAGTTTTTTTGTATTTAGGGAATTAAGTTCATAATATAAGTGCTGTTTAAGCGACACCAATCATCTTTTTAGCCATCTGTAAGGGTGACATTCTTTGGAAAAAGAATATAGGCAGCTGGTAATGATTTGGTTTTGACAAGTTCAGACCCCAAAACTGCAGTCTTCTCATTTGTGCTCAGTTGCACCGGTGATTAATGTCAATAAAGACAGTGATCTGTAGTTTCCAATAACAATCTGAAAGACTTGTATAGTTATATATAGGGTCCGAAAGAAGGCAGCACCTGCCTGTGTATTAGTAATATGGTTCTTCCGTTGAAACAAAATATCTAACGAATAGAAACACAATGATCAAGGTGTAGGCACTGTGCTAATCATTTAAATGCATATCTTAACAACAATATTGTTTTCAATGATCCAACTCTCCATCTATCAATAAAATATTCCCAAGTGATCCTGCTATGAAGTTTCTAGTCATGTACATCCTGATTCATGGTGACAACTCTATCACAGCTGTAATCCTGCGTTGTCAGGCATCTTGTCACAAACTTCTCAGGGTCTACAAGTCACCAGGCAAAGGGCTGATCATCCCTAAAAGTTTTAGAAACCCAATGCAGAAATGTTCAACCCAAACCCACCCCAGGGAAATGCACTAGAGCAATGTTCAACCAAAGCTGTAGCCAGTGCATGTAAACTGCAGACGATCAGCAAAATGCGATCTAAAAGGCAAAATCAACTAATTTATGCTAAAAATTGCACAGAGCAAACTAAATGTCATCCAATTAGGGTTTTATATGGGTAATAATAAAATATTAGAGAAATCAAATGTAACACAGCTTTGTCTCTGACTTATACCCCAGCCATGTAAGCTAATTTACAGCCAGATATGCCTGGGGGGTCACAGTGCCAATTGGCGTTTATGTGTCTCTCACAATTAGGCATCAATATTTAGGGAAGGGCATGAATAATGAATTAGTCCACATGTTCTAATTTGCATGCTAATCTGCGCTGATGTCGTTGCTAAAAGTGTCATAAAATCGGTCCAAGCTGGTCTATGGATACAAAGTGGTGACCAGAGAGCTGTAGAAATAAATTATTATTGATTAAGTTATACCTTGGGAATGGTGACCTGCGCCTGTGCCCGTGTAACGGCTAATAGCGGCTAAATATTACACCTGGGCTGCAAATCAGGAGTGACGAGGGTAAGAGATAAGGGAAATGTAATGTCAGCTATAAAAGCTTGGACATAAAATCAGCAACCAATATACAAAACAAAACTGCCCATTGTTGTTTTTTCTATATCAAGATAAAAAGAGAAAGTGCCTGTGACAATTCATTCACATTCTTTACACCCTCCATGCAGTTCGACTTTAATATAACATTGGGCTGGTGGCTTATTAGTTTGAATTTTTATTACAGTGTTGCGGTTCATGATTCACTTCCTATCAGGACTTTATTTGTATGCCGTTTGTATGTTTTTATGTGGACTATTCCTGTCTGCTCATTTCCATCCACAAGCCTTTGGTGGGGTGCATGGCATCAAGCGTTCTCAGATTGTTCTGGCTGTTCAGAATGGTGCCAGGTAATGCTGTGGAGACGATAATTGCAACATTGCCTTGGAGGCTTAATGATGTCTTTATTACCCTGAGTTCAAAGATAAAGGATAAATGGCACTGGGTGTCATTCAATCCAAAAATGTATTGAGCCTGAGGCGTCATGACAGCTCTCCAAGACCAAAGAAGATAGACTTTCATGGAAGAACCTTGGTGATCCAGCGAACCTGGAAGAGATTTGGTCCAGGATTTACCAAACTGAATTTAATGAAAGCCATTTCAGGTTTGCTGGATCACCCAGGTTCTCCCATCATAGTCTATCTTCTTGGATAGCTGGGATTTAACTACTTGTATGATATGAAACTTTTGGTCTGAGTTGTGAAAATATATAAACTTATAACAGCCATTCATGAAAAATGTCTCAGCAACGACTTAAGCCAATACACTATATAATGCATATTAGATGTGTTTACTGAATAAGTACCGATGTTTTTTTTTAATTGAGATACAATGGGATATCATATGTTTATGCTAATGGAATAAATATTTAGATTTTTTTCTTTTGTTTTTTTTTCCTTTAAAAACATTAAAACATAAATAAAAAGTAACTTTAAAATAAAATACAAAAGACAGAAATGCCTAACAGACTGTCCCCTGCCTCCTAGATTGTCCTACAAATGTATGTATGTACTTCTTGGGATGACCAGAAGAGGGCGCACTATGCAAAACAGAAAATGTACACTAAGTATCCTGCAAATAAATGCAATCTATATTTATATATTAAATACTGGCAAAAAAAAATTATACTTTTAATAAAATACAATTACAGACACATTGCTTTTGTCAATGCTAGAAATATAATATACATTATATAATATAATATATAGATATTTTACCGCAGCACCTTGAATAGGCATTTCTATGGCAAATAATGACATGTGGCAGTACTAATTGCCTTAGACAAAGTAACAGGATTCCACCAAGCCAATCAGTGCCCGGATTACAGGGGCCACAGACATAACAGATTCAATGAGTGTAAAGATTAGACTGCTCTTTAAACATTGTTGAGTGAATCAGCCAGTTTAATTGGATGATGTAGAAAAGCTGATACACAGCAATGAACTGCAAAGCTCACAGAGTGAACAATAAAAAGCAAGGTGACTCAGTGGTTAGCATTCCAGACTTTGCAGCGCTGGGTCCCAGGCTTAGATCTCAACCAGGACATTATCTGCATGGAGTTTGCATATTCTCCGTGTTTGTGTGTGTTTCCTCTGGCAACTCCAGTTTTTTCCCACATTCTAAAAACATGCAGTAAGGTTATTACCGTGTTTTCCTGAAAATAAGACACTGTCTTATATTTTTTTTGGCTCCCAAAAACACACTAGGTCTTATTTTCAGGGTAGGTCTTAAAAATTACACAAAAAAAAATTACCTTTCGGAAGACGCGAGCCCGAGTTCTGGCTTCTGACAGGCGGAGTGCATGTAGTATCACTCCGCCTGTGACAGGAGCCGGAACTAGAAAGAAAGCATCGGCTTGTGCGGCTCCGGAGTGTGCACTGCCGCATGCTTTCTTTCAGTGTCCCGCTGCCTTCACAGGGAAAGAACACGACTCGGTGAGTACTGTCCTCCAGTTTTTAATTTATGTATGCTTTTATTTTCTTTTTCTCCTCTGACCTGCTGTATGTACGGTAGTTAAGGGGGATCTAGGTCTTATTTTCGGGGTAGGTCTTATATTAGGGCAGGTTTAGAAAATAGTGCTAGGTCTTACTTTCAGGGTAGGTCTTATTTTCGGGGAAACACAGTATTATTATTATTATTATTAATAATAATATTAATAATAATATACATAAAGCAGAAGTAAACTTAAAAATTGCAACCGTAACTATATATTTATGAAAAAATACCAGGTCTCTTTTGCAAATAAACCCCCATAAATCACTGTTTGCAATCCCTGTAGAATGTACAGCTCTGTACATTTTAGCATATGTATTATGTATTAGTCAATAGGCAAAACGCGTTGGGCTTAAGAGACAAAAATTACAAAAAGACTGAATACAATACTGTGCTTTATTATGTTTTTTTTTATTACACTGTATATTCTGTTCAAGAATTTATTGTTTAGCACAGGTGGACTTTGTTTAGTTACATTTCGTCCATTCTTTCACAAAAATAAAAAAAGCACCTTGTCTTGAATGTTGCCTTCAAAAAGCCGCCTTTTGTTCTATACACATAGATTTCAATTCCAGGCTTGGCAACTTATTGTTAATCCTATTTCCCTGGGTATAACAACCCTTCTGCCTTACTTTTTAGCATACCCCGGTGTTCTGGCCTGGCCAATCGAGATGGCAGGAGATCTCGAACCTCAAAAAGGAGCAGGTGAAAATCTTGGTGCCTCTGAGGAGCAAAAAAAGATAAGAAGATAGTTCTGCTATAATTAAGGTTGTGCTTTGCTTCACAAATTGGCCACCATTCAAGCACACTTGTTACTTGGCCATGATAAAGCAAAAGGTTCACCTAACATTCCCTCTCCCCAGCATCACATATGTGGTATGGGGAGCATGTGAATCTCCTTCTCCCCTGCTCACAGTTGGTGTTTGGCCCAGTGCTGCCACCTAGGGGCAGGGAGAGTCAGAAGTAGATATGAGGAAAGTTGAATACCTAGAGTGCTATTACTATGGCTGCATGTTAGAGAGATTTAAACGTGCTGACATGTTTAAGATACCTATAGCAAGTTGTGACTGAAAAGAAAAGCTAGTTTAGTTTTTTTACAAACTAAGTATCAATTCAGATCATTTTCTGTGCTTTAATTAAAGTTTATTTTCACTTTTCCTCCCATACAAACTCCTCTGGCAGCACCAATCCAGCAGTTTTTTTATCCCAGTGTAGTTTTGTATGATTTATCAGATCCGTGCACTGTAGAAATGGTATGTGTGAATAAAATGTGTTGTACAAACAGGCATATTTTATCCCCGCGTAAGGACACGATTCCCATCAGCTCCTCAATGTCTACGAGCTCACAGTTTCTGCGGTCACATTTTGTATGCATGTGGCAGAAACTGCAAGTGCTAATTTTAAATCATCTCATGCAGAAAAACGTCAGGATAGAATACATATTTCCAGCGATATGATCATGCCCCGAGGAGCAACGTGGTTCTACATATTAAAAAGGAAAAAAAACAAATTACATCCAGTTGAAGGGTAACCAACATTTTTATTTGGCCGCTCTCCAAGCAATGGTAAATACTTGCAGGGACAGGTTTGTTATCCAAACATCACCTGAATACAAAGTTGCTTGAATTTAGAATAAATTATTTTACTGCAAACATGAAGAGGCGACATTCACTGAATGTAAACACAGGCTTTGCTGGAATTGGAGGTGGCATCAGTTATGTCCCAGCAAGCGCATATGGTGGCACACATCTGCCATATGATGAGCTCTTCAGATGTTCCATGTAAAGGTGGCCTGAGGTCAGACTTATCCAAGGGAGACATATTACCTAGCAAGTTATCAACAAGCGAGCAGGTATGGCATAGGAAAATATACCTAGAACAAAGGTTTGCATGGAAAACTTTTCTCCTAAGTATATTTTACTATGTTAAGAGAAACTAATTTTTAGTGTGTTTTGCCCAAAATATTAGATATCTTGTTTAAAGATGCCAAACCCCTTTGGGACATTATGGATAGGTCAAAAGAGAGAGAAAGTGTTTTTTTTGGGACACAAAAGCAACTGTATTTTAATACTTGTATAAAACATACATAAATATTGATAAATAACACATAGATTTTGTCCCAAATACACATTGTTTCATGGGATTTTAGGGACTGGGTACTAAATAAAGTTTACGTGAAAGAGATTTACACATCTATTTTGTCTCAATCCCACATTACTTCATGGGATTTATGGGGACTAGATACTAAATAAAGTTCTACTAACAGTAGATAAATAATGGTATAGGTCTTTAGGACCGAAATTCAATGAAAGTAAATAGGTCTCAGCACCCAACGCGTTTCGCCATTAGGCTTCCTCAGAGGTATTATAAAGACCGTAGAGATGATGTCCACTTGTACTGAATAGTGATGGATGCAGGTGGTTTCCACTTGTAGTGTTGTTATAGATGCTTGTAGTCCCCAATGTTTATAGGAAAGATTAACTTGTCATTCAAGTTGGAAGGTGGCCGCATATATGTTACCATATAAGTAGTGTATTGTAGTTATATGAAGTAGGTAAATTTTTTGGAACAAGGCTTATAAGATAGGGAAGAGGTTCTTTCTGTTTCTGGGAGCCTTGGAGGAGATCATACAGCATAGTATGTCTTAGCTGCTTGCTTGTTGGGTCCCGCAAGCCCCTGAAGAAGCCCAGCTGGCGAAACGTGTCGGGAGTGAGACCTCTCGCTTACCCTAGATTTATGCTGTTTGTGACTCATTTAGTACAGCAGTGAAACTTTGTCTGGATAGCCAGCTAATTCCCCATTGTTTGGGGACTTATTGCATGACTTGCCCAACCAACCACCAATCTATGTAAGAAGGTGACCTTTTGCTTTGTAGACCATTAAGGAAATTTAAATATATTCACCAAAAATAAAAACTTTGTTCTCTCTCCCTATGGGCCTGATTTATTAAAGCTCTCCAAGGCTCGAGAGGATTTCATCAGTGAAGCTGGGTGATCCAGCAAACCTGGAATGGATTTCTTAAAATCCATTTGCTATTTGTTAGGGAGTTTAGTTACTAAAACATTGAAGATTTACAATGCCTTTACATTTTTGGATGGCAGTATGAGAACTCTCAAAGGTCCAGTTCTATTTATCTACTTACGCACACACAATAAGGTCCAATTATAAAGCAGAGAATTTGACATTCACTGAAATATTTCCCGGTGGAGGATCAATTAATGACATTGAAACACCTGGACATAGAAGGTTCTCACCAGGGAATGTTTCATTGAAAATCAGATTCACTGCTTTATAATTAGACCTCAATGTGTGTCTAAGTGGCTCGTGGTAGCCTCAGCCAGGGTAGGGTGCAATTAGGAGACGGTTGTCACTAGGAATTTTGTGGAAGGATCATAAGGTATTATTTTCATGAAAGCTTCAGATTAAAAAAATAATATGGATACAATTTTTAGAACTGCATAACATGGTACAATGTAAAGAAGAGAAATTGGGAAGAAAGATAGGGGTTATGTTGGCAAAGTTCTAGATTCTGTATTTTTCAATATTACATTCAGTAAACAAATCATCTCATAAGTCAAATGTCCAGGTAAAAAGGAAAAAAATATATAAATCCACTAGAACCGCGGCAATCAAGACAGAATGGCATACGTCACGCATTCCGGGAGGCTGCTCCTTCTGCGCATGCCCTCATCTCGATGCGTAGAAGGAGCGCTTTCTTTAATGGAATAAAAAAATTGTAGATCGCATGTGCGGTGAGATCGGCAATCTTTTTCCACATCAACCTCACCCAATCTTGTGCCTGGGCAGTGCGAGATTGGGTGACGTAGGAAGAAGAACCCGGAAGAAATGAGAAGAATATGACGCCCGGCGAGAGATACCGGGACGATGCAAAACCTCCCGATGGATCGATGGATCTGCTTTAGGAATCTAGAATATGTAATATTTCATGAATAGTTTTTGGTATAGATGAATCATGTATAGAAGCTCTTGATTTATTATCTTATAAAAAAAAAATGTTAACAAATGATGTGATTTTTATGACTATATAGTAGTTTCATGATTGGTACCTAACAAATACCATATTGAAATTCAAGTTTAGGATTGGTATTAGGGGGATGTGTTACCAGATAAATGTATCTCTCATTCAGCAAGCAGATAGTTTCTTTAAGTTATGACAACAGCTAACCTCCTCCATCAGAACTTACAGGTTGACAATCAAAAATCTGGCAACCTTCGGACCTGAGGATTGCAGGATTTTGGAATTTTTACTTACCTCCACACACAGGCCAGCACCCACGGACATCTGGCACCGTTCCAGGCAGCTGGGACGTCTCAACGTGTATTTAGTGTAGCAAGCAAGACCTAACATTTGTTTCTGCGGAACAGCGCAGTCAAAACATTAGTGGCCAAACAGTGTACTACAGTCCCTGTATTGAAAATGCGCTCCAAAATTCATGCCAGGAAACTGAAGAAACCAGATTATCGATGGCCGGATTTTCGATTGTCAATCTGTACAGTCAAATGCCCACAAGGAAGAAGATAACCTTGGGCATGAACTGACACAGGTCTGAACTCCTTGATCCAGAGAAGTTGTTTGGGGATAAGTTCTTGCAGTAGAAACGAGTGTCAGGGCCTCTTTACCAAATATTTACCCCAGTTAGTGTTTATTTGGGCCCCTGGGCCTGAAATACTATACAGCTGGCAGCAGTTATAAAAACATCTGTAGAAGATTTATCATTGTACTTGCATCAGTATTCTGCTTCCAAACACACTCACCTAGGAAGTGGCCGGGGGGGTGGTTGAAATTGGCACGGTGCTACTTTACAGCTACAGAAGCAGGAATTTATATACTGAGCTGCAGCCTTATATCTAAAATGATTCAATAAAATCTATCATGGCTGATGTTTTGCATTGCCTTGCTGTAGGGCAAACTTGATAAATCTCTTCCATTGTATGCAGAAATGTCAAGTGAACTGAAAGCTGAGTTTATCCCAGGATGCAGCTGTAGCGCAGTAGTCAGTGAAATTTATAACCCGGGTGGGATCTCATCCGTATATAAAACCAGAGGACTGCGATTTGTATGTAAATATCAGCTATGTCACAGAGGGAGTTTGATGTTAATGTCACATTAGATAGAGATGTGTAATAGGCAGCCAACGCGGATAAAATTCAGGCCAAATGACTGGCTCTCAGCAGCTGCTTGTGAATCCATTAGGCTGCCTTTCAAATGAAGGGGTTATATGACTTCAGTGCTGTCCTCTACGAAGCAATACAGTTTGAAGACTTCAAATAACTATAATTCGGGGGACTTCAATCGGAAGTCCACTTTAAGCTGTCTATGTGACATGTTATGGCTTTTTCTTTTGAAAAGGGGCTGTCATCCGCATGCAACCAAACCTGTGCAAATACAACACAGTTTGCAAAATCTTTTTACTGAATTATTGGATTTTGCAGCCTGTTTAATGAGATCAATTATTACAGAAGAATAATGGAATTTTTAGTTTTATAAGATATGTACGTGAAATGTATCCAACTTACTAAGATTTAAGAAATCCATGTTTCCCAACTTGCTGGATTCCTGGCTTCAAATGTTCAATGGTTGTAGAGTTTTAGCTGGTTTGTAATTATTTTATATAAGAAGTTTATAAAGATAAAACATCCAATGAGTTGTGGGGGCTTAAGCACTCATCATTAATCAGGATCTGAAAGCATATGGGCTTGAAATCAGTAACCTAAACGAAAGGCATGGCCTCCATGGAACAGTACTGGTGCATTAAGACGTGCCAATATCTACCGAACAACTGTTCTGAGTGAATACCAGCAACTCCATAACTCTTATAATTGGTCCATTGGGTCCAACCATTTTAAGCCCATATGGCTTTCAAGCCTCGATAAAGAAATAGTGTTTGAGCCTCTAAACACATTGATTATTATATATATTTTTATAATTTGTCATCCTAGGAAAGAATAAATAAAAGCCAGCTTGGATTCTTTGAGCATTGGTATGGTGCTCCTATTGCTCCTTCAATGTTTGGATCCTACCCAAGGGTCCAATACTTCAGGAGACCAGCCCAACCAATAAATGATTGTGAAAGATCCTTTCCAACGACAAAGGACTGAATGATGAATGAACGAGCGTAGTACATACAGCGCCATTCTGCTCTACGGAGAGGGGAGGGGGGAGAACGAGGGAGCGGCTCCCCCCTTCACTTCCATTACGATCCTTCGTAGATCCGCAAGGACGGATCCATGAACAACATCGGACGAGCGCTGTACACACGCCAGCTTCTCATCCAATATCAGCCCCGAGGCGATTATCAGAGGAGAAACATCTGACGTGTGTACCTAACCTAAGGGACAATATGAGCCTTTGATATCATGAAGATTCAGCGCCTCACACCCATATATCCTGAACTGGATTTAAGGATTGTTTGGTCCCCTGGAACTGTGAAGTGGACAGTATACACTCTGTACAATCTTCAAATCATATACTGAAAATGTTAAATTCGCAAATGGATATATTCAATCACTGTTACTGACGCATGTAGTGCACAAGCTACTGACATGCTAACATACAAAATGAGCCATTACAAGACATTATAATACTGTTACCTAAAGCATGCAAACTTTACAAATAAAGTTAGGAACAGAAAGATAAATAAATGAACGCGGACATTAGAATTCAGTCAGCACAGATAGGGAGATAAAACGTGCTCTGACTGGTGTGAAAAACATTTCAATATTCTGTAGTTGCTATCAGTTCATTCTAAAGCTACGTACACACGTCAGATTTTTATCGCCCGATAATCGGCATCGGCCAATTATCGGGCAAAAATCTGCCGTGTGTACAGTCGGTGTCGTCCATCGTCCGGACGACCGACCTGCCGGATCCACGGACGATGGACGACAGCCGATCCTAATGAAAGGGAAGGGGAGAGCGCGCAGCAGGGTGCCGCTCCGTTGCTCTCCCCCTCCCCTCTCCATAGAGCATGAACGGTGCTGTATGTACAGCACCGTTCATGCATCTTGCAGCCCCTTGTCGTTGGAAAGGATCGTGAAAGATCCTTTCCAACGACAAAAATTGGAAGTGTGTACGCAGCTTAAGGCTGTGAGATAGATTTGTATCTTGTGCCTCTTGTGAACCCCGAGGTCAATTATTCCTCACTATAGTTCCACCTCTGCTTCTGTCAAACTTGGAGTATGTGTGTTGGATTAATTGTCTATCTCTGATTTACGTAGTGACACAGAAAACATGTCCTATGTGGGAGAAAGCAGGATCTGTTATATTCCAATTATCTATCTTTACGGGCTGCACAGTGGCTCAGTGGTTAGCACTCTGACCTTTGCACACTAGGTCCCAGGTTTACTCCTGCCAGACCACTATCTGTTCTCGTGGGTTTCCTCCCACATTCCAAAAGCATGCAGTAGGTTAATTGCCAGCACCCCACCCAAATTGACCTTAGACTGCAGTAATGACATATGACAGGGACATGACTATGGACTTTGTACAACGCTGCGTATTATGTCGGTGCTTTACTGGATAATAATAATTTTTAGGCTTACTCTTGTTCAAGTTGGGCAATTACCAAGCATCAGTCACATGGGAGGAAGCGGAGGGAGTCACATGCTGCTCTGTACCCAGAAGTACCTCGAAGCAGTGAACTGATTAGTGGGAGAATAAAGGAAAATTAGGTATGTGTTGCTGGAAAGGGGAATAAAGAGCAACTGTAGGTGGGAAGGCTGTAGCAGCTGTTTTTATAATTGCTCAATATGGCAGATTTACCTCTGGGTTTGCCCTTCTCCAGCACCAACATTTCAATGTTTTCCCTCACCGCACCATTGCCTGCCCATGCATCAGAGTATTGGAAAAAAAAAGATGGCAGAACAGAGTCTCTTCTATAAAAAATAAAAGTTACATTTCAGCTTTAAAATAAATTTTGTTGCTTTGCCCTGCATATACAAGGCACGGGTTTCCTTTAAAAATAAAGTTGGCCCCTGCTGTTTGTAAAAGACACGTTCCTTTATCTTTTAATATAACAAACACTCAGTAAAATCTAGCCGGATATTCATGGTGGGTATGGAAATAAGGTGAATTCAGGTTGGCAGGAGTTATTTAAGGGCACATTGTACAGTTAATGTCAGCGGAAGTTTTGTGGCCACTTTTATATGATGATGATTACTCCTATCACATGAGAGGGAGAACAGGATTCAGATGCAGGCAGTAAAGTCTGGCAATTGAATACTCATTGCTCAGTCTCATCCATCTGCTTTGTCTCTGTCCTACTAGTTGAAAACACCCTTTCTTCAGCCTCCAGGCATGAAATCAAGTTCGACAAATCCTGATTTCACCTTACTGAGCTTCCCGACCATCTGTACAGCATGCATGAGCGGCCCGAGGCTCAACACCATCCCTGAGCGAGCCTCCTCTCCAGCACCGGCCCCAGCGCCTTCCACTTAGCAACTTCATTAATAATGGATCACATAAACATGGGAGTCCATCTCCCCCAACTCATTTGCCTGCCAGACAAAGGGAGTCTATTAATACAGCCTGGACACAAAGAGAGAGGTCCCTGACCTGGGCAGTTCCGGGCAAATTCTGCAGCTTAAAAAAAATGACTATTTAGTCTATACGTCTCAAAGACATCAAGAAATTTAAATGAAAAACCAACTTAATATTAATTTTCCTATTAAAAAAAATAGGCATTGCTGAAACCAGGCATACTTAAAAAAAAAACTCCTTGGTTGCTACTTGTTGTCTTGTTCCAGTCATGTGCAATAAATTGTGGTTGTCCCAGTCATGTGCAATAAATAGGGTTGTTCCTAAGAATTCTGAATTGGGTTCACAAAGAGTGATACATAGCGCTTAACTCTGATCCCCAGCCTTACCTTTAGTCACAGTGGTAAAGGCTCTTGTCCTATACTGAAATTACTTCCCATGTGTATCATGGTTCGGACACATGCATCACATATGTGTTATACCCCTGCAAATTTAAAGCAAGCCTCATATTTGAAAGCAAAACCCACAATAAATTCATCATCCTTTTAACTGCTGTAATTATTTCTAACCTGTAGGTGTCCAGGTTGCAGGATTTGGACAGTGACCAAAATTTAAAGTTTAAAAAAGTGTCTACAAGTTGAATGATCCCACTGTCCTATTTATCTTTTATAGAATATTTCCGCCTCCAAGCCGCATGATTTGCACACTTGGTACAGCCACTGAGTGAGTCCCTTAGAATGGAATAGAAAAGGTCTAGCAAGCCGGTAGTGCCCCCCTTGAAGAGATTTTCCCTGTCTCTTTGGGGAAATCTTCCAATGAGGACTACCGTCTTCTAATAGATGATTTCCTTCACTTTGGTGAGATATTCTCTTCCTGTGGTGTCCAAGAGAAATGAAGAGAATGTTCCAAATTAAAACATAACAGAGAAACATTACAGAGAGCAAACTTAAAGAGGTCTTACCAATTCCCTACCCTATCCAAAACCAACAGCAAAATGTAATTTTTTTAAAACTGATTTGTGGTCTACCCCTATCTAAATCATTTCCCAACGGAACAAAGACATCACATAAAGACATAAATGCCATTTAGATTTCCCAGTGTGAGATTTTGCCTGGTATGCATTCCATAACACTCTACCTGGAAGGATGACAATATCATTCACCCCCAGACCAAGATTGAAGATAGGGGGGAGGTTAGTATAATTATAACTTTTCCCTAAGTATGTAAGATTTTCACTTGCCTATAGTTGATGTTTAGTAAGGGGGAAGGGGTCTGGACAGTATTTGCGGTCCATTCATTTATCTTGTTTTAAAGGTACCTGTGTTGCATATAAAACACTCAATATACACAAAGGAAAAGCAGACAACTCCAAACTAAAGACAGGTTGTAATAAAGCAAATAGTAAAGGAATATCAGGATAATCCCAGTTTACGGCGGGTGGACACTTTATGGCTGATTTCCATTAGGATGGACGAATTCTCCACCTGCCTCTTATCAATCACCAGGTCTGGATCTTATTGTTAAAAAATCCCCAGATGCTCAAGGATCTACATGGGATTTTGTCTGCAAAATTACGTTACAGCAATTTGAAGGTAACAGGATAGTAAATGACTGTGACACAAATAACCTGAATAGAAATAAAGGCAATTTTCTGAAACAATGCAGCAACAAAGCTGTCGATAGATCCTGACAGATTTGCTACCCTTCTCCGTCTAGGAATAGTGCCTTACAGGCAAAGAAACCATTGGGTAGTGCTAGGTTTGGCCAGATACTGATTGACAGGAGCAGGCACTATTTCTAATGCCATTTTGATACAAGCAGCCTACATGAGAGTGGCAACTCTGCTCTGAATTCAGGATCAGTGCAGTACTGTTGTCACCCTATCACAGGAAGCTGCATTAGCTGTATTTCACTGACAGAACTATCAATTATTTGTGAGATTTAGGAGGCAAGGGGCTAAGAGAAGCCTGTAAAAATGTGTATACTTTTATAATAAGTTCTGCAGCATATATTTTTATTGGGAAGTATAGGTTCACTTATATATGATACAATTTCCAGGTTATATCTGTGATCTGCCCTGTTGAGGTTTCCATGCAAAGGATATCAGCTTTGATGCTTTCATTTTATACATTGCCATAGCTTTTTGCATAATTGCCCAGAACTCCACATGAGCTTACCTTGACGCACTGTGTTACCTCAAACCTGTATGGCTTAAACAGAACCCAAATACATCAATTCCTGGAGCCCTGGCATCTCTACCAACAGAAAGTCTGTTTGTAAACTTGCTGCTGATAATTTATTGTGCTGATTTTATTTAATTACTGTGTTCCCGGCCTTGTGGTGTAATTGCGTCTCATAAATCAATGAGTGGCCATGGCAGAGAGCCTGGTGCACTGCAATGATCCACTTGTTCCTCCAATCACACCGCACGGTGCTGCGACTTTCATTAAAGCTCCTATTGATCTTCTAATAATTTGCCGGGGCACATTCATTACCATGTACTAAATCTCTAAAATATATCTAATTATTCTGCAAACTTATCGTCAATCGTAAAGCTCATCAACACTTTCATTTTACATTTTGGATTTACAACATTTCTGCAGTAAATTCTTTGTTTTACTTTTCAAATATTGTATTATTTTTGCCTCTGTTTACGTTGGCCATGGCCGCTTATTAACAACTTTTACAGGTCGCTCTGGAAGTGCAGGTGGAATCTAAGAGTTGATCCTTCAAGGTAGGTAAGGTTGGAGTAACAAGTAATAAAGGTAGCAAAAAAAAAGGGGGTTCATTCCATTTTGCCTCAGAGGATTTGGCAGCCAGCTACAAATTGAATGGCAATGACCCATTCATAGTAAGATACTAACTTTTGTATTGCTCTATGTGCTATTGTATGTATTTATCTTACATGTATATTTCTATTTTATCTACTATTTTTCTTGAGTAGATTTTTTCTACACAGTCTTTTATATCTGGGGAAGTGAACATTAAGCCGTGAAACGCGTTGGACCTGTTTATTGAGTATCTTCCCTGACAGCACATTGTACCTTTTACTACTTGATGGATATTAATGGACATATGGTAGTCAGGGTATATATTCACATATACAATTCAGTTTGTCATGTCTACTCATTGGTTCAAGGTTGCTCATTGTTTTTTTTTTTAAACTGAATTTTTATTGAACATTTTCACATACAAAGACAACCATGCTTATACAGCAAAACATCCAGTTGCTCCTTGTGTAGTTCTGTTATTGGGTAATGTTTTTAAGAAAAAAGTTTTAATACCTTTAGTGTGATACTAATTTGCATATCATGTGGGGAAAGAACCCCATTCATTAAGGTTGTGTTGGCATAAAAAGTTGATACATTATGAGTTTTACACAATATTACACCAATAGGCAGCCTAAGAACTACTATTATTATTAATATTATTATTATTATTACCGTATTTTTGCAAATCCCCAAAACTGGGGGGGGAAAAGTTAGTGCATCCTATAGGACAAAGGTGTGATAAAATAACTAAAATACACCCGATACCCGATCCTGCGTGTGTCTCTGGCTGCAGCAGCGTCTGTCCCCTCTTCTCTCTGGCAGCAGCACGTGTCTTCTCCTGTCTGTAAAGCAGAGCGAAAGAAGCCAGCACAGCGCCACCTGCTGTTCCCTGTCCTAACTGCCGTACAGTGGAAAAAAAGCACTGATCAGAAGGGGAATTTGAATGACAGAGTGATCAGAAAGGAATTTTGAATGACACAGAGTGATCAGAAAAGGAATTTGAAAGGCATAAAGTGATCAGAAAGGGAATTTGAATGGCACATGAGTGATCAGAAGGGGAATACCGGTATGAATGGCACATGAGTGATCAGAAGGGGAATAATCTTTCAGAATCTTTTTTTTCTAGATTTTCCTCCTTTAAAATTGGGTGCGTCTTATATTCCGGAGCGTCTTATAGGGCGAAAAATACGGTATTATTAATATTATTATTAATAAACAGGGCTTTTATAGCACCAGGATATTACACTGCAATAGATATAAATGACATTGTTTGGAAAAATAGTGCGTCCCTCACCACATGCTGTGATTTCTCCCACAGGACCAGGGGATCTGAGCCTGTGTCTGTACCACTCACCTCAGGAATCCTGCCCGCTGGTCACTTCCTGCTCATGTGATCCCATGAGTGCTGCCCCTTTACCCCAGAGAACCAGAATATTCCACAGAAGCACTCCATCTGCTGGCAGAAGTGCCACCACCACCTAAGCTGCCTCTGCTCCCGCACTCCCTCTGGTGGTGGGTTCTCTCACATGGGTCATGTGATTTCCATCTGCCTCATGACCTCCCCTTTAAAAGGAAGTGAGTGGCAACTGGAAGTTGCCTGAACAAGGAGTTTCCTTAGGCTTTGTTCCAGGTTCCTGATATTCCTGCCTGCGTCTCTGCTAGTGTACCGACTCTGGCTTTGATTTTTCACTACTCCTGCTTGCTGCTTGCCCCGACCTCTGGCTTGTTTGACCTCGATTCTCTCTCACGTTCATGCACCCCGTCTGATTCTTGTCTGTCAGTAGTCACCTGCCTCTGCTGCCACAACCTGGCAGATGCTTGCAGCGTAACATCCTCACCTCTAGAGGCTCTGGTCAGGACCGGCCAGCTGTTTAGACTTTGCGCCCCGCGCATGTTTGTGCCAACTGAGCTGGAGACTCAGAGGGTCCACCATCCTGACCTGTGGCACCGTGACACCATCCCTTTTATCATGGAAGGGGTCATCAAAGAATCAATAGCCTGCATCAGGAGAGAAGCTATCACAGATAGAAGTTTCTAATTGCAGTAAATCCTGGGGCTATACAAGAGAGTGAAGATTTTATTCACCTGCTGAAAAGCTTTACAGTCCATTTAATGAGTTTGCTTATGATAACAACACCATACTGTAGATCCAGCTCCTCTCTGTGGCCCTTCATACCACCAGCGCTGAACAAGAAAAAACATTTCACAATGGTGGCCAGAAAACTTTTCTTCCATGGAACAAGCAACAAACGGAAAGGAGAGATTGGGTGTTTTAATTGGCAGTAAATTACTGTATTGGTGTTTGAAATTTATAGTTACCAATATACATCAAGGCATACTAAGAAAAACAAGGGGGCTAGGTCAGAGCCCAATAAACTTATCGGGTACTTTTGACCTAACTAATAACTATACATAGATTCTCTAATTAATCAAATATTCATTCACAAACACCATAAAAAAAGCATGTTAGATGCCTCTTAGCCCGACGCATTTTGCTGAGTAGCTGAAACGCGTTGGGAGTAAGAGGCGTCTAGCATGCTTTTCTTTTTTTTTTTGTGGTTGTGCATTAGTATCTGATTAATTTGAGAATTTATGTTTAGTTCACAGTCAAAAGTACCCGAATAGTTTACTGCCAATTAAAACACCCAGGGCCTGATTTATTTAAGCTCTCCAAGGCTAGAGAGGAGACACTTTCATCACTGAAGCTGGGTGATCCAGCAAACCTGGAAAGGATCTGGCCCTGGATTCAAAACATTTGCTAGCTTTTGACTATGACTTTGAAGAAATCCATTGCAGGTTTGCTGGATCACCCAGCTTCACTGAAAGTGCATTCTCTCCAGCCTTGGAGAGCTTTAATATTTCAGGCCCATTATCTCTTCTTTCTTTCCTTTTGTTGCTTGTACTATAACTCACTAGGGTCTGGCAAATAACTTATTAGAGAGTAGTCTGTATCCATATCACCTTTCCCTACAATACTTTTCTTCCATGGAAGTAAGGATGTAATTTGCATATTGTAGCGGAGGCAAAGGCATGTATACAAAATTACTAAACATGTCAAAACTGCTCTGCAGTTGCTAGTTAGCTCCCCAGCTCCTAACTCAGTAACATTGCCCTGCTTTTTTTAATTAGACCCAAGTTATTAAAAGCAAAGGACACTAAATGTTTTTCTCTTTTAAAAAAAAAAAGAAAATTTCCCTATCATAGGGGACAGCTTTCTAATGCTCTATAAACATTAAAAAACAATTCTGCTCTCTATGTGAACCGCAATGGGATAAAGATTATTTGCATACTATCATTAATGTTTAAGATCTTCAAAAGCACAACTGGGCACATGAAAAGCACCGGGAAAATTTTCTCCGCAAATCGTGGATTCAATTAAAGGCTTAAATCTTTGTGCAGCAACTTAATTACATTCAACAAGAATGCTATGTTTTTTTCTGATTAAGACCTGATCCACTGTGACACACCGAGGAAAATGAGCTGCAGATATTTTGTTTATATTTCTACAATTAAAAAACTCCTAATCTTTGAAACATAAAGCAATGTACTCCGATATTCACAATGAAAAAACAATCACTCTAGATAGATCATTTTGTTACAGAGACATTTTGGTGGGTGAATATCTCTTGAGGACTTCCAGGTTAGATCCCACTTCTACAGCCTTTGTTACTTTCTCAATAATAATAATAAAAAAGGACAAATCCAACAGAGATGATAGGAACCAATTAAATAGAAGAAGTTCTACAAAACCGGGAAGTCAGCATAGGGATGGTGGAAACATTTCATAATGGGCACCGCAGGTGTATAAACCTCAGAACTTGCAGGACCAGGGGATCTGTGCCTTACACGACCTTGGATGCCCTTGCTGCCAGCAGCAGCTCTGCTCAGAAATCCCATTCCCTGGTCATTTCCTAGTCTAGATCATGTGACTTTCTGACAGCTGCCCCTTTACTTCAGAGGATTAGAATATTCCGTAGACGCACTCCATCTGCTGGCAGAAACACCTCCTGAAGTGCCTCTTCTCTAGCACTCCCTCTGGTGGTGGGTTCAGATACCTGCAGGTCACATGGTCTCTATTCATCACATGATCTTTTCTATATAGGGAAGTGACTGGCCACAGGAAGCTGCCTGAACAAGGAGTTCCACTAGGCTCTGTTTCTAGGTTCCTGGCTGTATCCCTTTATTCTGACTACGGCATACTGACCCCAGATCCATCTGATTACTGATTGCCACCTGCCTTGACCTTTGGCTCGTCTGACTTCTCTTCTGCATTTCACTCCTGGGAGTAAGGGGGCCACAATTTGGGCACCACCTCCTAAAGGCATTACCCCTTGCGGGGTGTTCTGGTGAAGCCTGAGGCTGATGTCTTAGATCTGCACCCCCTGCTAAGCAAGCTGGTCACCTGAAGGGTCAACCACCCCGCCCGTGGCATTGCGACACTCAGCACTGTTATAGTGGAAGTCCCCCAAAATGGACACTGCAGGTGTACAGATATCAGAAGCAGGATGGTGGAGACCCCCATAATAAGTACAGCAGGGGGGAGGACCTAGGAACAGAGACCTCACCAAGACATAAGGTGGTAACCTCTCTGAATTTAGGAACTCAAATATCTGTTATGGGAGGAATAATTCTAATTGATATGACCAGTTTAGATGCATATAGTACTAAATAAAGTTCTTTAAGAATCGCCAACTACCAAAGGCAGGTAATTGGCCTGATTTATATAAGCTCTCTTAGACTAGATAAGATATATAAGACTATATTAGGAGAACCTGGGTGATCCAGCAAACCTTGATTCCAGGTTTGCTGGATTGCCCAGGTTCTCCCATGACAGTCTATCTTCTCCAGTCTAGGGAAGCTTGAATAAATATTTATTTCCTGTATAAATAATCTTGGACCATGCTTATAATCCCTTTGTAGAAAATTTAAAGGTCTGTGTATACATCAGAAAGTTGCAATCCTCTGAACTCATTATCATGACAGTAAGTTAGTAAAATGTCAGACAGCTAATGAAGGAAAACAGCGATTCAGAGATGCGTGAGGCCTTTCTCTTCAGATCTTTCTCATTTTAAAGAATACAATGAACTAATCCCCCTCTGCTGACATTTAGAGCATGAATTAGAATTAATGAAGTCTTGTGACTACTAAGGATTTTTTTTCAAAAGCAACAATTTGGTGAAACTTTCACTTATGTAATAATAAAAAATTGGCCAGATATGTGATCCAGTAAATAAAAGAACTGTGAACCATATCGGAGGATAGAACAAGGGCTCGATTTTGGCATCAATATACGCTGTGGATTGGAAATGTTCCAATGTGCCAGTCCAGGGTTGGCGCAGTCTCCCTGGCCCACAGACACAACACTTCTGATAAGGTTGTCACATTGTTAATGAATAGCTGCAGCTAGGCAATAAACCAAGATAAAGCTGTGTACAGACGTCCAATGGATATCAGATGATTGTTGCTGGAAAAGAATGCTTTCGGGATCATATCCAGTAATTGATGAAAGAACAAGTAATGTACACTCAGCACCATGAAGAGGGGAAGAAGGAGGACAAGTGAGCAGCACCCCACTGTGCTCTCCTCTATTGAAATGCACAGTGGTCATACCCGATCCCTTGTTCATCAATCCGCCCACTGAATTTGGGGGCTATTATACGCATGTCTGTTTTTCACCCAAGATAAACACAATCATTTGTGTTTGGCAAGAATCATCCGCCGTGCATACATAGCTTAAGAAATGGGCCGCACACTATAATTAGAATAGAGAGATAGGAGGTATATATTCTGCCCTGGATAGTACTTGGTAGATTATTTACTGTTGCCCCAGACATAAATACAGTCTTTGCATTCTAGGTTTTTCACCGACACTTTTTAAGATTCTTTTATTTTTTATAATTGTGGGATAACAATCCCATCCTTGGAACCATCGATCTTCGTGTCTTTTAAAAGTGTTACTTGTTTTTAAAATGTCGCCCTCCATTCTTTTAGTGGCACAATAAATTCTGCTGTCATTCTGGTGCAAAGCTTGGATACTTCTTGGTAATGTCTAAACTTGTCCCCCCCTCCCACCTCAGACACCTTTGTGTTTTTTGGGGATTTTTGTCAATGACAGAATTGTTTACATATTTCAGGTAAACACCAAATCAACTGCAAATAACTGCATAAGAAAACCATGCAAGATAGTTGATGAGCCCCCAAAATATTCCCACTGATAACTACCGGTAAATATTCCCCTACCAGCATAAACCTAAAACCAGTGACGACACTGACGTAGCATCCCCACAAAACTTAAATACATTAAAGAATACCTGGTGCTCCGCTCCTACCTAATGTAGGGTTCCTATAAAGATATCATATAAGGGCTATCCTTGATGTTGGGATCCTTTTTTAAGTGTGTTTGAAACATGGATAATGAAACTGATAATATT
>NC_092866.1:63191875-63224631 GCF_032062135.1 Pyxicephalus adspersus | reverse complement strand
CCCCCTCTTCCCTCCTCTTTTTCTTCTTCTGTATCCCTCCCTATGTTATGCAAAAACCAATAAAAACTGATTATACATAAAGAATACCTGGTGATCCTATTTTGTTCTGGCACCTAGGGGCTTTACAACTTTAATCCCCAAAAAAGAGCAACCTATGCGTGAAAACGCACCACAAATCGTGCATGTTCTAGTTCTTGCTGGGCATCAAATTCAATGTCACTGCATCACAACAATAAATAGGCCCTTAGTAATATGGGGTGACAGCGTTCTGATTTGTCTCTTCGCAGACTCCAGGAATAATTGCCCCTTAATGTAAACACCAATCCTGAAGAAGTGCCACAAAATGCGTTGATGGTAAATTATACGGGTAATTATTAGGATACCAGACAATCTCCCTCTCTACTTGTGTGCCTCTGAAATCCACGCCATTGCCTTCTTTTTTTGTTTTTGGTAACTTCCCAAGTTTTGCATATAGGCTTCTACGTTGTCACCTTGTCAGATGCACCCCTTGATAGATAAAAGCAGCCATGGAAAAAAACTCATTACACAGGCCATTCAAACCCATTTACCCATTACAAAGCCATTCCAAAGAATGATGTGTATCCGACACTGAAGCAAGTGCATGTAGAGAGGAAGTAGCTGAAGGTGATCAACAGCACTGTGATGGGAAAAGAATAAAATGAGGAATATACTCAATTATGAATATAAAAAAAGACATTGGTTATATTACACAGTGCTAAATTTCACCTCGTTATGTGCACAGCTACAGCAAGATAATAAATCACCGGATATTCAAGGATTGGAGTGAGATGCTGGCTGTCAGTTGCTGGATTCTGTACACAAGACATGTTCTTTGCACACTCAGCGGGTAACCTATATAACATGTTAGGGAGGCAATATTTTATGGTAATGGCGAGGTGTTTATGAATCATCAAGCAACATGATCAAAGAAGGAAACTGCTATACTGGGGATGAATAATGGATGAATAATATGCAAATATAGATCTAATTATATGCTTGCTACGCAGATTACTAATTCCCAAAGTGAAATTTTGCACAACACAGAACTGCCTTTATTTTTAATTATCCAGGCGTAGCGAAGACAAGTGATCTGACAAACAGATTGTCCGTTTGCTTAAAAGTTTCTAAATATAGTTCCACCCACTAAACGGGTAAAGAATATTACAAACCCGAGTCAAATGGTTTAACTCTCACATATTAAGGGATACCAACGGAGTAAATCAGACTATAAAAGTAATGCTGGACATACACTAGTCAGTGTTTGTATTGAATTAGACATAAGAGTTCACAAAAACATTGGACCTGATTTAACAAAGCTCTCCAAGGCCGAAGAAGATACACTTTGATGAGTGAAGCTCTGTGATGCAGCAAACCTGGAATGAATCTGGTCCAGGACTGAAAACTTTTTCAAACAAATAGCAAATGACTTTTGAGAAATCTGTTCCAGGTTTGTTGGATCGCCCAAGTTTACAGTTGAAAGTGTATCCTCTCTAGTCTTGGAGAACTTCAATAAATCAGGCCCTGTGTGTTTTGATTGGCAGTAAATATTGGGGTACTTTTGACCGTTCTTTGGATGGCCGTAACCAGCTCCCTCCTGCTGCTCTTCATTTTACATCATCTTGTTTTTTCTATATCATCCTCAAATTTAATAAAATTATTATTATTCGTAGTTACCAGTAACATTTATTTATGGTTTTCCCTTAGGACCTTTAACCCAGGTACACCTCTTAGGACCTTTATCCCAGATTTTATCAAGATCAACAAGCAAATGTAATTACCAATAACAGTTATTAATGCACCGTTTAACGTCTATATATTCTGCCAATCTCCATCATCATTGATTCGGCATACAATGTGAATCCAATTGTTTGATCTTTGATCTTCAATATACCAAAGTCTCATTATCCCCTGAAAAAGCTCACTAGGGCAAAACGCGTCGGGAGAGACTGTAACTATATAGCATATATTTGGACCTACTAAGCATGAGATCAAACTACATGTGAGAACATATACTAGAACACTATTGCTAGATAATTCTGCCTAAAACTGTCAGAATTACATCTTTTTATAAGTGTGTGTATTTTCCAAGTTAGTACTATTTTATTAAGCCTAATAAAAGATTTTATTAGATTTTTGTATAACAATAAGGTTGCCGTAAGGAGCCGCTATGTCTTTTTTTATCCCTTCTTTTGATACATACTTACCTGGCTCGGCAATTACCTAACTTTATCACTAAGGAATTGATCACTCCTTGCACTGACTATCTTTTTGACCGTTAACTAAACATAGATTCTCTAACTAATCAGATAATAATTCATAACCACCGTAAAAAACAACAAAAAGCATGCTAGACACCTCTTAACCCAACGCGTTTCGACTACTTATCTTGTAGCCTAAATGTCCTCAACAATACCCTTGAAGAAGCCGGGGGGAAAACAAAAAGTGTCGAGCTAAGAGGCATCTAGCATGCTTTTCCCTGTTTTTTTATGGTGGTTGTGAAATAATATCTGAATAAGTAGAGAATCTATATATAGTTTATAGTTAGGTCAACAGTTAGGTCAAAAGTACCCCAATAGGTCTAAAGGGCTCTTACCTAATGAAACCCTGTTATAAACTAGGCCATTTGATTGATATTTGATCGATATGTTGATAAAACATTGATCAGGGGTTTTGTATCAATGCAGATGAAACCAATAGGGCAGAATAACACCATAACAAGGAGATAAAAAATACCAACAAGAAAACATTCTTAACCACCATTGCTTCGTCATAGGGACAAACATATGTTCTGAAAATTTGGGACTACAAACCTACGCCACAACACATTTGGGATAACAGTATGCAAGGGGAGGTGTAAAGTGTGCTACTGCACTAGGGTCCCAGACCTTCCTCAGCCAACAGGGGCCCCAAGTCATAATGTCAGGGGGGCCCCAAGTCAGTTCTACCTAAGGGCCCACTGTTGGCTACGCCAACCACTGATAGCCCAATAAACATTTAGCAACATAATGTGTATAATAACTGTCCAAATGTGTACATTAAGTGTAATGAATTACCAACAGGGAAGCTTATGGAGGAGGCTGCAGAGGACAGGAGAATGGAAGAGTCTATGGAAGCGACATAAAAGTACTTTTTGCACCCCCCCCCCCCCCCCCCAGTCATAAATGAACATTAAATCTTTGCAGTGCAATGTTAGCCCATTGCAAGAGTTTTTATTTTCATTCCTTGAATTAACCTTTTTAACAAATCTTACTGCTTCCTGGTGAATAAACTGAACAGCTATTCCAGCAAGTAAATTCGGGCAGCCCAGCCAATAATAATAACAATTATGGTTATAAAGACAATTTCTGTGGTTATCCAATACCGGTTTTTATAATCCTCCTCAGAAACACCAGGTTTGCTAATTGAGAATGAATGTTGTGATTAAACTTGGGCAGTTTCACGTGGAGAAGGAGAACGGAGAGACGTCGGAGATCAATACGACCGCGCAGCGTTCCCGCCAACCCACTAATCTCCCATCCTTATGAATAATTCAGGTCTTCGGGCTCCTGAGCTGTCACTTTAAAGGTTAGATGAAACACGCATTAATCTGTGAAAAAGGTGGAAAATGTCTCTTTTTCAAAAAAAAAAAAAAATCTCATGCATGGTTTGCATACTAAAAATATGGCATGAAATATAGCAATAAAAATGTTATATACGCCATGATGTGATTAGGAGTAACAAAGAGGATCAATGTAAATCTCCTATTATTAAACACAGATCCAATCGTAATATCATGTCACTAACTGTCCCTCAAAGAAGCTCACAATCTAATCTCCCTACCAAAGTCATATGACATTAATACAGTCTAAGGTCAATTTTTAGTGGGAAGCCAATTAACCTTACTGCATGTTTTTGGGATTTGGGAGGAAACCGGAGTACCCGGAGGAAACCCACGCAGATATGGGAAGAACCTGCAAACTCCATGCAAATAGTGAATGCATGATTAATTACAATCATACATATAAATATATGGGAGCATACCCAGTCAGTGGCACAGTGGGTCACTGCTTTCTATAAGTTTACTGCTTAGTTATCTGAAAACATGAAAATGAAAATGAGTTGATAAAAGTATTCAATTACTGTTAAGTTTGGGAAATAGTTAACGTCAGTGCATATTCTTGAATTATAAGTGTAAATGTAATGAAAGATATACAAATTTCAAATGCCATAGCTAATGTGTAATGTGACAACTCCAAAATGTGAAAATTTTATCAAAAAAAAGTAAGTGAAAAATATGTAAAAGGGGGATGTATATATATATAACAGGATTTATATACTGGCAACATATTATGCAGCGCTGTACATTAAATAGGTTTCAAAAGATAGACAATTACAAACAATGACATTGGAAGAGGAGAAGGCCCTGCCCCTAGGAGCTTACGATCTAAGAGGGGAGATAATACAGGTATAAGAAATAAAGAGAAACACAAAGAGCTACAAAAAACCTTGCCGAACTTCTAACATTCCTTACTTCCCCACTAGATCCAAAACAAAAAATCTATAAACAAACAGCATGACAGATCTATGGAACAGTAAGTGTAAAAAAAATTTAAAATAACATCAAAAATCCCTTGCAGCCAAATGTTAATAAAAACCACAAAGTGTGCACTTACAGAAACCTAAATTGTGATTATTCTGCTTTTCTTTATTTAGCTGGGGGAATACAGTTAAACAGACACATTTTGACAGGACTCTTCACCATTCTATCTGTTAACACATTTTGCAATAAACAGTTTTCACTGCCAGCAAGTTTCATGGGAAAGTCTTGCCAGAGATTCAATTTCAAGCAGGATTCATTCTCGAGTGATTGATCATATCGCAGCATTGTGAGGGTAAAGAGAGTAACGGTGTAGTGAGCTGCACAAAGAATGTCTTTACTATCTCATACAGACAGTGCAGAGCTGCCAGTGATGTGAAATTCATGAGATACAACCGCTGCCTTTATTTGCAAGTGTTTTCTGTGTGTTCCCAATATCAAACTCATCTGTCTCATCTAACCTAATTTCTGGAGTACAGAATTTAGATTCACTGCACGCCTTTCTATATGTAGGGAGATCATCTGCCTTAGCCAAGCAGAATAAGTGTCTTTATTGCAAAGCACTTTATGCCGGCTGCATATAAAATGCTACTTAAAGTGATCACACAGCACTGAAGAGGCTACAATCAGGAACCATTCTTGTCTAGGTGAACAAACTGCACCTGCAGTATCTCTACACAGCAAACCTGACTCCACAGATTCCGACAATAGAGAAACATTGCTATAGTCCATATGTTGTAAATGTTATAGTGAACCTGCACCCTGGCTAAGGACATCCTTTATATATTATATCTATATATTATTATTTATATATTATATCTGTATATTATATTTTGTATCGGAAAAGAAGCCCATGTTGACTATTGAAGCTGGAAGAACTACCAAGGGGACTCTCCATGATAAATGGACAGTCTGCTTACACTGGCCAGGCTCACAATAAGTAGGTGATATGAGAAAATGCTTTTTTCTATGAACTGGATGAGTTTTCATATGCTCGGCACCCCACAGGAACCTTTTCGAAAGGACAGTGACCTCACACTATCAGTTGTTTCGGAAAAGTTTAGGCCTCTTTCAGACTTGCAATGGAAATCACCATTTTTTGCTTGCAGCAGATTGTGGAGCAGTTCCCTAAAGCAATGTGTCGCATTTGGCAGCACAGTAGTTTTAAAATATGCGCCACTGCTCTGTGCAAATCTGGTAACCCATGGTGCAGTTTGCTGCTCCCAGGGCACACAGAAGCAGTTTGCTGTGCGACCGAGAGCTGCCAACCACAAGGTTTCACGCTACGTCTGTAAAAATGTTTTGTTCACATGGCAGGATGTCAAGGTCTTTCTGCCAGAGGAAGCAATAGGAGATGAGCTGAGATTTCACTGTCTAATGTTACCAACAAGGATCCATTTCTTCACAGTGCCTGCAGCTATGGAGGTCTGTGAAGACTAATATAAACTTATTTACTGCTAGTTCTGAATATGTAACTCTGAATTTTCTTAGCATGCCCACAGGTTCACTTTAATCAGTACTGACATGTAAACAAACTCATGCCTACATTAGCAGCAGAGATTTTAACCAGCAGGCCCCTTGCACATAGAAATGGTTTGACCAGCTTCAAAGCCTCAAGCTCATTTCTCTGGACCAATAACGTATAGAACTTGTGATCTGCCTACTTGTTCTATATCAGTCAGGTAAAATAGTGGAAGCTAGTGGCTCAGCATTGCAGCCAAAGATTTAGCATTTTTAGGGGGTCTTCAATATCAACCTTTTCTCTGAATATACATTAAAGAGCCACAAAGTTAAACCCCTGACCATGCACACCCCAACCTATTGGCTATCTTTATATTACTGTGGATAGACCACTATTCTGGGCACCTGTCATTCTTCTGAACAATACCAACCAGCCTCAGCAACCCATTGCCGCCGGAGATATCTGATAAAATGTTACTGTATGAGCAAAGCCTGTCAAGAAGACATGGATGTAGAATGACACAGTAGGCTTGAAATTCCTTCCTATAGCCGACATGTGTCAAAATGTTGTGAGTGCTGCCTCTGCATAGTTATACTTAATGCACATTTAGCACATTTGTGCAAGTACAAATAAAAAACTGTCAAGAAATATTTTAACTACTCACACACACATTTTCTATAACTTGCTTTTTATAACCTGATGAAGTTCCAAATTGAGTGTCCACCTGTAAGAAAGCTAGTCCAGAGCAAAGCTATGCAGAAGTCAAAACAGCTAATGACATTTGTGCCAATATTCAGAAATATAGTCAGCTATAGAGGTATCTGAACATAACTGTATGGTTAAAGTCACCAGAGCTTCATTCACTAAGCTAACCACGAAGCCTAAACTCTTAAATCAACCCCATAATCTTCCAGGATTTGGGGCAATAGATTGCATATCGCCAATTCTCCATTGTAATGATATGATGTAAAATCGCTAATCAGCTGCATTTCATTATTTCATTTTTTGATACAAGATCTGGCTTTCTAATTAGACTGAAGATATTCTTAAAGAAAACTGCTTAAACAAGTTCTAATTGTCTCTTGTTACTGATAGAGATCATGGTAGGATTTGTATTGACCATAGAGTGATGTATTCACAAACTGAACTGAATGTAATTTTACAAATCCCTGGGGCTAATCAGAATAGCACATCTATCTCTTTACCAGACCGGAACTGATCAGTGTAATCCTGGCTGAGTCAGTGTCCTGCAACACGCTACCCTTGCATTCGCTCATGTGAATATTGCCTTTCCTCTGAACAATGGATAATGTTAGCTGAACTAGGCTGAATAAGACTATCCTTGTCTAACGGCACGCCAGGGATTATTTATATTTTCCAGCTGCTGACTGCCCATCTTAAAGTTTTTCTACTACTGAGCCTAGTTATAAATGGTCACTATAGAACAATAATTGGTTAAATCTCAATACTAATGCCATGATTTTGGCCACTGTGCCCAACAAAGCCGTCTTAACTGCAAATTGGCTGCGAGCTAATAGCAAATCATACGTGATGACACTTTTTGGTTTACTGAAAGTTTAAAATGATCTGCGCTCAGTACCAGAGTGCATATATTAGTTTTAAATCTCAGTGGTATTTACTACAAGGCAATGCACCTCCAGCACATATGCATTGTAGAACAGCACAGCATACTGTAAGGCTCTAGCATACATTGTTTGCATTGCATTGGAAAAATGCTGCATGTCTATTTTATTCTATTCATGTGCATTAGCAGCCCATTCACAAGGCATAAGAAAGGCAAGGTGTGAGAGGGCATATATTGTAATTGTTTCAATGCAAGCTAAGTAACAATCTGAACTGACCTGGCATCAGCAGTCTCTGTGCAGAAGGGCTGGATTGTGAGGTAAAGAAGCAGTACAAGTGACCAATAAAATGTATGTGCTGACAAGAGCATTCTTTTGGAATGCATTGTACTACAATTTGCTAAAAGCAACTGCTTTTATTCTCTTAAAGTAGTCAGTAGAATTGCTTCTTCAAAAGGAATCTGTAATTTCCTGAAGGAACCTACAAGCATGCTTTATGTTAGTTTCATATAAATTTTACCTGAACCTGACACCCCTGAAAGTAGCTTTGGTGCAGTGGCGAAGCATTCCGATAGCCGCCTCTTTTGTAAAGTGAACCTAAACCGCTGCAAGAACTTAAAGTGCAAAGGAGCACCAGGGCCGAGGAGTGAACAGCTCTGTTCCTGAATGTGGATGGTAGTTTAAATACACTTTGCCAAGTGGAAAGAACATTCATAGGTGTGAAAAGCTCTGTGTGCACATCTGCTTTTGCCAGGCTGAGTAATCACTTTGTGAAACTCCTCATTCCCAGGGTTGTACATTATTAAGGAGAAGCTGTCAAGTTCTCCACTGTCCTAAAATACACATCACCTAATCTGCTATGAGGATGGAGACAATGTTTGCACAAATATTGCAGATGCATAATGCTTACAGCTACGATATTATGTTCGGAGTGAAGCTGAATGCATTGTGCTCTGAAGACTTGGAATAAGAATGTGGCTAACTCCTTCTCAGATGCTGAATGTATTTGTGTGGACCAGCTTGAACTTTACAGGCCTGCTCTAGGGAGGTGAGCAAAAAGAAGTGTTGTACTGCACAGCCTAGCTACCAGATTTTCATATACAGTGGTACCACGGTATAAGTCGGCTTTGGAATAAGTCCAACTTGGTGTAAGTCCTGTTTGGACATGAAAAATTTTGCTTGGTATACAACCTTTACTTGGTTTACAACCTTTTTTGCTAGAACTTGTATGGCTCCTTCCTTCTCAGCACCATACTAGTAGGCACTGGACTAGTGAGGTTAAGTTTTCATTTATTTCATCTAATTGCTTTTGTATGTATGTATTTTAGTATTAAGCAGTGTTTAAATTATTTCATACAGCCCCATCAATGTATAATATGTCAATAACAGTAGGATTTTTTTTCATGGGAACAGATTCATCATTTTCCTTTTATTTCTTATGGGAAAAATGTGTTTGGTCCTGTTTGGTATAAGTCCAAGGATCTGGAACGGATTAAGGATTTATACCAAGGTACCACTGTATATTGTTTTAACTCCAAAATGTGTACTTCCTTGCTAGAGATTCTAGTAAGCAGTAACATTTATTCACATTAGACCCTGAATACAGCCCACCAAATAAGTTTCTATAATTCTCATTGCCATTGGATGCTGGGTGCTTATAGCCTCTATGCTCCCAGATTCTAGTGCCTGTTGTAGCATTAATCTAGGCTGATCTACTGCTGGTATATGATTTGTTTGATATGCTGTTGCTGACCTTTCCTGTTCCTGACCTTTTGATTGTACTCTGCCTGGACTGAACTTTTGCCTGTGACCCCGACTCTGCTTTGTGTTTCATGTGGTGGACTGATCACCTTGGCTGAGTATTCTGGTTTTGTCCTTTGTAGAACCTTGTACTGCTTTATCTGTGAGCTTCTGATCCTCTGCCAGTCCTTCCCCAGGCACCATCCCTTACTAAAGTTCTGGAGGCAACCATGTGCTGGGAGTCTACTATAGCTGAGCGGGGGCTTGCTAAAGAAAGACTGCGGCGTTGGATTGGGGTACTGGTGTTAGCAAATACTGGTGCTGGACATCTCTCTTATATGTGTCCCACATCTGTCTAAAAACACATCATTTTGTGAACGGATGCAAAGGAAGCAATCTCAATCTTCAATAGCTTCATGAAGCATGATAAAAGAGACCAGAGATATTGTGGTTCAGAAGGTTTACTTCCCCTGCAGCATACCTATAGTTGTAACTGAGATCCTGAGATTTGGACTCTTGGTCATATGGATCAGCAGCATAGGAGTTTCAAATGCACAATGCATGAACATCACAAGAAAATATATAGGAAATAATCCTCCCCTACCTGTCCCCTGAGACCACCAAACTCCTTGTACACGCTCTTATTATCTCTCGTCTGGACTACTGTAACCTCCTCCTCTCTGGTATTCCACTAACCCAACTCTCTCCTCTACAATCTAACATGAATGCAGCAGCCAGACTCATCCATCCTTCCCTCCGCTGCTCTTCTGCTGCCTCTCCTTGTAGTTCTCTCCATTGGCTTCCATTTCACCTTAGAATCAAATTTAAGCTCCTGTGCTTTACCTTCAAATCCCTACACAGTTATTGTCCCACTTACATTTCCAACTTGGTAAAAAAAAACTCCCCCAGCCGCTCTCTCCGCTCCTCCAATGACCTACTAATGACTCCTCACTCATAACCTCATCACACGCACGACTCCAAGACTTCTCTAGAGCTGCCCCGACTCCCTGGAATGGTCTTCCTCGTCCTATTCGGCTTGCTCCTACTTTCTGCTCATTTAAAAGAGCGCTCAAAACCCATTTTTTCAAACTTGCCTACCCATATTCTTCTGTCTTTTGAAACCATCACTACTTCCCACCACCACATATCTCCCATCCTATTGCGTGTGAAATTCCCCCACCTACTAGATTGTACGCTCTTCGGGCCAGGGTCCTCTCCTCCTATATCACTGTCTGTATTAGTCTGTCATTTGCAATCCCTATTTATTGTACAGCGCTGCGTAAGATGTTGGCGCTATATAAATCCTGTCTATTTTTATTATTAATAATAACAATAATAATAATAAATAAGACAAATGTTTCCATTCAGAGCTCCTCCACACTCACAGAGTTAATACAATGATAGCTACAAACTATTCAGCAAAAAAGTAAGGGGCGGAGGGCATTTGGCACGGAACACTTAGAACGCTCCCAGTAATAAGATCTATTTTAATGTTGTGCACAGCTGAGATGTCTAATAGAATGTTTCTATGTGAAGGCAGCCTGTCAGGAAGATGTGGATATAATAGCAATGAGGAGTAATACAAAGTGACATACTTTGCTGCTCCCATACTTGAGGAACAATAATTGACACTAGTGAGGAAATAACAGCTACAGCTCTCCACATCGAGGTCTAAACTCTGTTGCATGTTTCCTCTTCTGCAGTATAAAGAACTCCAGGAAATAATATTAATTGTCCAGGAAATTACTGCCTGCCAATGGTTTAAGACACATCTGCAACAACCTGCTCAACGATAAACATCATTAAGTGACAGAACAAGGTGGCATGCAATGGAAACAACCTATGCATTCAGCATATATATTTACATGTAGATACAGACTGTTTACTTTTATGAAGCTGCCATTAAAATTATTGCATAGTGGTTGCTTAAAGTGGAACTCCCCTTCATTTTAAAGTTAAGCAGAAATGGGCTAGAAGATCTGCTAGATTTATATTGTTATCTTATATAGTTTCATAGTCAGGTTGAAAAAAGACATAAGTCCATCAAGTTCAACCATTAGGGAAATACATATATTCCAGATATAAAACCCTATGGACATAGGTGATCCAGGGGAAGGCAAAAAAAAACCCTGGTACAGTCTGCTCCAACAGAGGAAATAAAATCCTTCCTAAATCCCTGAGGCAATAGGATGTTCCCTGGATCAACAGTCTCTTTTATCTTTACTTAAAAGCTTTAATCCCCAGTTATATTCTGTGCTTCTAGAAATCTTCCAGCTTTTTCTTAAAGCAATCTATAGAACTTCCTGAAACTTCTTCCTTAGGGAGCCGATTCCACATTTTCACAGACCTTACAGTGAAGAATCCCTTCCTTATCCAAAGCTTAAACTTCTTTCCCTCTAGACACAAAGAGCGCCCCCTTGTGCTTTGTAATGATCTCAAAATGAATAATTGGGAAGAGAGTTCTCTATATGGACCATTTATATATTTACACAGGGTGATCATATCCCCCCTTATACGTCAAGGGAGAATAGATTCAGTTCAGCTAATCTCTCCTCATAGCGGAGCTCCTCCATTCCTTTTATTAGTTTAGTTGTCCTTCTCCCCACTCTCTCCAATCCCACAATGTCCTTTTTGTGAAGGTGCTAAAACTGGACTGCATATTCCAGATGTGGTGTGACCAATGCTTTGTACAGGGGCAGGATAATGTCACCATCTCTGCTGTCTATTCCTCTTTTAATACGAGAAATTACTTTGCTAGCTTTAGATATTGCAGCTTGGCATTGCATGTTGTTATTAAGTCTATGATCTACCAGAACCCCCAGATCCTTTTCCATTTCTGACTCCGCCAAATGTAATCCCCCTAGAAAGTATGAAGCATGCATGTTGTTAGCTCCCCATATTTTTGCATTTCTCAATATTAAATGTAATTTTCCACTTGGCTGCCCAATGAAACAATACATGTAGAAGTAGATGGTCTAAATAATTTGAAAAGGATATAGTTGATTGGTATGTATGTGGGTAAATAAACCAACAAAAGCAACAAAACATAATTTCTAGTGTTAACGAACTTAACAGACATAAATTAAAGCACACGTATATATATATATATCCATATGTATGAATAATAATTGCTTATTATCTAGTTCAGTAAACCAAATCCCATGAGGGCTTAATAGGCTATGGACATCTAATAACCTTTATCTATTTAATTGATCAATGGTGTATTGTATGCTCATTCACAAGAAGCAAAATACGGGACTTTACCAGCAGTTGGTATCATAAAACATTACATATTTTTATTTACTTCATTCTACCAACAGTGTTTAAAATCATGCGTGCCTCTTCCCATATACCAAGATTCAGGAAGAGTTTAAATAACACTATAACATAGATGGGCTAGATACATTGTACACATTACATATGTAGAGATCATCCGATGCGTTCCGCAGACTATGTCTGCTTCTTCAGGGATGTCATTGGTACAGATAGTAGATGTATCAGCACTACAATATGATACAGAAGACAATTATTATAATTGTTTACATATATGATGATTTTTAGATATAAAATCATTGCATACATACCAAAGGTTATCAAAACTACAGGTACAATTTGTCACTTGGTATGGAGGCAGGCCGAAAGTGGAGTTAAAACCACAACACACAGAGATGGTGTAATCCCATAGATATTCTCCACAATAATATTCAATCTCTAATGTTAGTCTATAATGCTTCATTGAGTTTTAGTAGGAAATTCAGTAGGAAAGTTTTCAAAACATTTATTCACAGTATCCAAAAGACACAATTGAATGCTATAAGTAAAATAGAACATCCAAGTGTGTTTGTATATATATTTATATATATATATATATATATATATATATGTGTGTATATATGTGTATACGTATCTATATATGAGGGCATATGGAGGGGAGGGGGGTTGTTGCTATACATAGTTCTAGATGTATATATCCCAAATATCAAGATAAGGTGACCATTTGTCCATGTCAATCTGTTATCTATATTATAATTAATTGGGTCATTGTTTAGTTAATTTATTAATTATAACATTGTATGCTGATTACTAATACACACAAACTACCTTTAACCAACAAACCCCATTCTCTTTGCTCTTTTTTTCTCTTTTTATGTAGATCATATGATGATTTAAGGGTGGCTAATAACTAATTTTCATACTTCTAAAAAAAGAAAGCGATATATACATAATATATTTCCCGAAATATAATTATATTGATATGAAAAATAACATCAGAATTATATTAAAATTTACTGAATCTTCCACTTTAATATTAGGCATTTATTCCAATATTAGGCATTCCAACCCACTAATATTTCTGTTTTCATCTGCAACGTTGTTGATAGTTTTTCCACCGCAGCAATAGACCGAATGAAGTTGTGATAACATGGTACGGTTACTGGAAAGGATTTGAAGAAGAATTTGATTCTGAATTAGAGAGTTCATCTGAAAAGCCCTTCTGTGTCGTCATTTCTTTAGAGCTTACACCAAGGAGGCAAAAATCTAAAATTAATCAGGTTTTCCTTCCCACAAGATAAATTGAACTCCCTTCGCTACAGGCGGTGGAGATGGTCCAGGTTGCTTGGATACTGGAGCAATCATCTACCACCGGCTGGTCTTGAATTGGTGACTTGGTGAGTGAACTAAAAGGAAGGCCAATTCATATTGTGGCTCTTCTCGAAGCCTTGCTGATGATACTGCAGGCGGTCTCATTTAGAGATCTCAGTAATGCCTCGAAGAAGTCGATCGATAATATCCAGGAATCGCTTGTAATAATACATTGCATTGGAGCAATTGAGACTGCGCCTGACGTCCGTGCCTCTAAAAATTGTAAAATGAATGAAAATGCTCTGGTAACTGGTGAAATGAATCAAGGAAGACAGGGACTCTCAATAATTGTAAACACAATACACGCTCGTCTACTAGGATCATCAATCATTGGGAATATCATTTTGCAGGGAGTAATAGAGGTAAAGTTAGGACAGCAAGACATTTAATTGTGGATTTAAAATGTGAAAATGCCTAATATATTTAGAACTTATATATATATATGTATATATATATATATATATATATATATGTATGTATATATATATATATGTATATATATATATATATATATATAATGGTGGCTCAGTGGTTAGCACTCTGGCCTTTGCAGTGCTGGATCAAAGGCAAATGTTCTTGCTCTTCTCAGGCACAAATCTGATGTGTAGAACAGTCCCTGATATCACGAAATATTGTTTCCAGCCAGAATCCTCTTACAACTATCAGATGTACAAGGCTTAAAAAAGAAAGATTTTTGCTGCTGCTAAATGATAAAAAAAGATAAATTTAAAAGAAAAAAAAAGATAAAAATTTTTGCTGCTGCTAAATGGCCGTGACAGGCAGGTGGGGGGTATGATTGCTTATAAAGACGCTCCTTCACTTTGTCACTTTGTCCATTCAGGTTCTCCTAAAAGGTCAACCCCCCCATCCTTACCCAATTACCTTCACCACTTAGTTTGTCCTTCTTAGGGCTCCCAACACTGAGCCTGATTTATTAAAGCTCTCCAAGACTGGACAGGATACACATGGGTGATCCAGCAAACCTAGGATGGATTGCTATTTGTTAGCAAATGTTTTCAATCCTGGACCAGATCAATTCCAGGTTCTCTGGATCACCCAGGTTCACTGATGAAAGTGTATCCTCTCCAGCCTTGGAGAGCTTTCATAAATCAGGCTCAAAGTAACAAGGTGGGACTGATCTCAGTTTTTACAGAAAAAGGAGAGGCAGTTTTATTAATCAGCTGCCCATATTTCTGCATCTGCTCATAGCTGGCACATGGATTTCACTGAAAGCAACCTCATTCACCATATGCTCAGTCTGAACTATTTTTGACAGGTTTACGTAAAAGATTATAAATATTTACTAAATGTCTAAAGCTGAAAAAATACTACTATATCTGACTAATAACAAAGCTAAAAGAAAAGAGGAAGGAAGAAAATAAATATGACAATGTCTCAAGATTAGCTGATACAGCTTTACATTTTTGTGACTTTGCAAAAGCCAGAAAATAAATAAAATATTGATCCATAAGATCGTGTCCATGAAATAATTGCCTAGGTTGCATTAATGCTAATGAAAACTTCACAAAAAGCAAAATTACATCTAAAGATTTTTAATAGGCTTTTCTTTATGCTGACCCCAGCGACTAAAACCTGCCCTACAACCTGCTGAGGTTGCAATCTCTCCGAGACAAGGCCTAATCAGGCTAGCAGAGCAAAAAAAGACAATGGCGGGACAAGGACATGAAGGTGGCCATCAAGACGTGCAGCAGCTGGTCAGTGTGGCCTCCTTGGGTGCAGCAAGACATTTGCATGACAAGGGCTGTACGGGATCTTGGCTGAGAGGTTCTGCAGACGGAGATAATGTGATCCCCTGCAGACAACACTATTGGAAGATTTGATTCAAATCCCGCTGTGTCCGGTGATCAAGATATTACACGACCTGACAGTGTCAGCTGTACAGAACTATCAGCACAAAAGGCTGATCAGGCACCGATGGCAAGCAATGCAAAATTTGGGAAACCGGTATGGTAGAACTTTGACATCAAGATGTCAAAAATATAATTGGCCAATATGGAGGGCAGCTGGTGGAATAAGTTCATCCTTGAAAAAGTCTTTGTAATTACAGTACATCCTTAATAACAGACAGCCCCTTATTAACTGGGAAATATAAGAAATACATGTAGGGCTCCATGTTGGAGTCCTACATGCCTGGATAGTTAATAAATGTTTGTACTGAGCTGGGATTAAGCACCAACGTACATTGTAACTAGTTATGGGTATTTGGTGTTTTCTGCAACAAACATACATACTCCATGTTTTCCCAAGTGGAATCCTACATGGCTGGACAGTCAGGAAATGTTTATATTGGACTGGGAATAAGCACTTTGTATCTAGTTGTGTGTGTATTTCATGTTTTCTGCAACAGTTAATGCACCATGAATGATGCTAATACCCTCAAATGCAGGAAGAACAACATCTACACAAAGGTAAAACAAGTTTAGGAATCCAGTATTGATCAAAATGCTTTAAAAGCATTCATCATATACTGTCCAGAACCCAAAGAACTGAGACAATGGCCCTGATTTATTAAAGCTCTCCTTGGCTGGAAAGGATACATTTTCATCAGTGAAGCAAACCTGGAATGAATTTCTTCAAAGTCATTTGCTATTTGCAAATTTGTTTTGAATCCTGGACCAGATCCATTCCAGGTTTGCCAGATCACCTAGCTTCACCGATGAAAGTTTAGCCTCTCCAACCTTGAACAGCTTTAATAAATTAGGCTCATTGTAATTTCATAGCTGCAACATGGTAATATTCTTATTTAATAGTTCCTAACCAAAGTGCCTTTGGACTATCGGAGAATCTTCAAGAAAATAACATTTTACTAATCATATTTATTGTTGAATTTTGTATTTATGCTTTAGCCAAAGGAAACAAAAAAATTGATTTATTACTGATGCAGAAAATAACCTAAGAAAGGTAAAGAAAGATGGATAACAAAAAGGAATGGAAAAAATAAAATATGATATAATTGTGCTAAAGGCTAGAAAAACAAAATGCAAAATCAAAAGTATCTAAAGGTCCATCCACATAAATGTAATTCTGTATTACCTTAGGGATGATGTTTACATATATTTCAACATGTAGGTATGGCCGTGACCGGGCATATTAGAACTAATATGTAAAACAGAACTATCAGAGACAGTGCGATAGCACAGACAACCACAGCCATGCAATAAATAGTTTACAGAACAAACACACACATTATCTTATGTGGTGAGGACAGCTCCTATGGGAAATAAACTGCATTTTTCCCGAAGGTATTTGAATTCTTTATGAAACTAAGAGAAGTCAAGTTACTGATGTTGCTGTGAGACTGAAAGCACCTGAAGCAAGGTCTCAATGTATTAAAGCAGAACTATGATTAAAAATATTTTCCTCATATATTTTCCTCATATATACTGGATTTCAGTAATAACGCTTTATACAACAGGAAAAGCTCAATCAATGAGTTAGTAACATTATTCAGAGGTTTCTCTTTATGATTCCTAGTTTCTGCTCTTCATGTCAGGTTGGAGACTTTAAAGTTTCAGCATAAGGCCGGTCCTTATTGCAGAAAGGGACAAACAATGTTCCTTCTGCAATACGTATTCTTACCTGTCTGATCGCCATCTATAAAAGTTTGCCAAGTTGCACATCTGCAACTCAGGGTTTGTTTGCAGGGCTACCCAGCAATCCCAGCTTCCTTTACCTGTGTCAGGACTTAATGCAAACAAACTCGGAGTTGCACATGTGCAGCTCAGCAAACCTTTATAGATGGTTGGCGATCAGGCAGATAAGAATACGTCAGCTCAGCCTGGTCAATCAAGATGGCCAAAGACTGGGGTGCGGAAGAAAAGAAGGGAGACGTTGGCAGTGTCTATGACAGCACAGGAACAGGTGAGTATCCCCAGGGTTTAAGACCCAGTGAGCACTCAAGTAAAGACCCAACGATGGATTCTATGGAAGCCAACGGGTAGCATCCATGTTACTAAAAACGGCAAACTGGAACTTCCAACTGAACAATAAAGGAGAAAAAAGACCCTGCTGAAAGCAGGAATTATGAAACCAGAAAAAAAAGGTTTTTAGACAAATAGTAAAACATTTAATTACATAGTTGGTGTCAACAAAAAGTTAGACAAAGCTTAGCTAATACACAATAGTGTTAAAGATATTATCAGGTGATGTAAAGATTGCTGGGTTTCAGTTCTCGACCCAACAATCTTTGCGTCACCTGATATTATCATAACTATCAATTTAACACTATTGTGTATTTTGTTATAAAATATATATAATTACCATATTCAGCTCACAGTACATTAGTGTGGTGGTAAATAATGCCTCTTACATTGTTGGTCAGTGGGAAGAATGCCACCGTTTTAGATTAGCCAAAAGGATTATTGGTGTCAATGGTAATTCAAGTGCTCATAATTTAAGGAATCCCCAGCAATCTCTGAAAGAACCCTAAGGTTCCAAAGAATCCAAGTTGAAAAACACAGTTGTAGATTATTACTGTAGACATCCAAATTGTGGAAGAACACATTTTATGTTTAAACAAAAAGTGTTAAGCCAGAAAATAAATAAATATATATATATATTTAATCCTAATCATCAACCCAACTTCTAATGGAAAATATACCACTGAAGAGCCATAATGAGGTAGCAGATCTATTTTTACATTTTATTACTATAATAACTACTGGGAAAGTTTACGATAATAACTCCAATGTGTATTCACTGAAAACATTCTATAATTTGCCTTTGGAGCAGCGCTTGCAGTTTCATTTCTGAATAGTAATGGATGGAAGGTAATGAGTTATATCTGGAGGATTTGAAGCCTGGGATCTCATCTAATATAATTAGCTGGCAGGGCTGAGCTACTCATAACAGAGGCAAATCCTGGTGGACACCGGCTGGGGTCTCCAGAGGTCCCCGCCAGTAAGATGATATCTATTTTACGGATACTCGACACTTTAGCTAGGATATAATTGGAGATAATGCCTATATTCATGGCCTCAAATGGCAGGAAAATAATAATAGAAAAAAAAAAACAATTGTAAGCTAGCGGTGATACAATTATACCAGCAGCCTGCTTGTATTTCCAATCTACTTGTTCTTGCAAAGCCGGGGAATATCCTACAACATATGCTTTAGAGAATCATATGATCTTGTAGCAGACAATTCTAAAAACCAAAGCAGGTAGGACAGATGAGTATATTAATTGAAATATGCAACGCAGACTGTAGAATTGCCATTGTCTAGGAGTTTGTGGTCTCTGTAACTCCTAAAAGTCCAAAAAGTTGTGAAACAGAATTCTAAACAGAACACACAAATCAGCAAACACTGAGGCTGGAATATGAGATGAGAAATAATTTAAATGTACCTATCTTCCCCTTTTACTGGAGTTTCCCTATCAATAACATTTGTATTACGGTATATAAAAGCCTGTTAAATATCGGCTTAGTTATCAGGCATTTCTGCTGCCCTTCACACTATCCTGTAGGACTACACAGGGAGTTCATAGCCTCTGGAACAGGACTGTGGCCAGATGATCCCTCATTAGTAGCCTGCTAATGATTCTCATGTTTAATTACATATTAGCTATGTGATGAGAAGAGTACACACAGACATATTATTGCAGCTGTACCAGCAGGGGATACATCAAGCTTCTGTCCCGCAGCAATATGGCGGCACAGCAGCCCCTGATACTAACAGACTACGCTGCCAGCTGACTAACATTTGCCTAAATTTGTTTAATTTGTTTTGAATTTGTTTAAGCAAGTGTATGATTAGAATGATTAAGAAACATATTCAGTACTTAGTAATATATGTACATTTTTAAAATGCATTATCATGTTAAAAATGTAAATCTATTTCCTATTAGAAATCCAGTAAGGTTCCAATTTCCTTTTAAGGCTGACAACACTGGGCACTAAAAACCTAAGCAGTGTTGTCAACCCCGACCAGCAAACAGAAGCTGGTATCTTGACACCCAAAAGCCTATCCACACGCAATGTTTAGGCAAAGGGCTCTTGGGAGATGTAGTTCTAGGGGAAGAGCAGTGTTTTCCCCGGCCCCCTTTAGCTGGGTGCACTACTCGGCACTTTTGAGTAAGCACTTGACTGTTTTTGGGTGGTCACTCAAGAGTTTGGTTACAATACAAGGGCCGCCACCGGTCTACAATTTATTCCAACCTAGCTTAAAAAGATTTTTGGGTTGAACACTGAAGTGCCTATGTCAGTAGGAACTATGCTGTCAGCAGCAGGCTGTCCCAAGCATTTTTATGTTTTAGACAATTTTAATGTTATTTGGGTTACAATACAGGGGCTGCCACCCACCTATAGCCACTTCCCACCCAACCTAAAAATGTTTCTGGGGAGAATACTGCTTAAGCAACCAATAGATAATAAATATATGGGACATGTTATTCCTCCTTTGTATTTTTGTATGTCTTTTTGCAGCCAGACTTGGAAGTATTAAACACCCATGTCACACTATACAGTCAATGGGATGTCTCTTTTTTGTAGGTCATTTTAATGACTGAACAGCAAGTGATGATCTAAAAAGGCATTGTAAAATCTTACAAATAATTTTCTCTTACTTGGTGCATAGAATATACAAATGAAATTGTTTTTATGTATCTGTTCAATAATTGAAATAAAATAATCATTGAAGTAAACAGGCCTCAAGGAGTGCAGCCATTACATGGACTAGTAAATTACAACACATTAAAGTTTGTTTCTTTTAGATATTCTTTAAAGCATTTCTTAGTAAGCAGACTGGAAGTGGAGAATTGACATGGGGAGATGCAAAGCTAAGCCTGTTTTGCTGGAGATAAATAAAAAAACTGTCTAAACCAAATTACAAATCTTACAAATAGGTCCCTTGCATACAAGAATAGATGATAACTTTATTTCTGCAGAGCATCCCCACTGACTCTACCCTTCATGGCATCCAGTAGCTCTTCTATTGCTCTCTCTGCTATTTCTAGTACAATAAAATTAAATAAAATTCTTACAACATCTAGCAGACTTTTTTTCTTCTTGCACACTTTATATATTTATATTTCCTTTGTTTAGCATTATATAACTGGTGGGAGGATGATGCTCAGCTGTGCTGCTGCATGATTGCAGTGAGTCTGAATACAATTAGTGTGCTATAAAAAAACACAAAGTGATGACAGCATTAAGGAGTCAAACAGTGGTCAGGGTGAATCTGCCTTCACTGAGGCATCACCAGTAATCTATCTGCTGGGACCATCTCCAAACTATGACCATCTGCTCCATCCTCCTCTGTGCAACCAGAGGCACCTGCCTACACTCCGAACTTAACCCCATCACCACTTCCTGCATTACTACATCCCAGCGGCCCATCGCCATGCTCCGGCCTTTCCAGACAACATAAGCCCTTACATGCCAGAGCTCAATAAATTCCAGAAGCCAGGCAACCAAGAATAAGAAAAAAAGGGTCTAAGAAATAATTTGGGTAAATATTCTAATATCTATATCTAATATACTCAGTGATTAGTAGTTTAGGAAATGAGCAAGATTATGTCTATTTTAATATTCATTGAATCTGCTTCATTAGTAAGGTGCAAAAGGCATCTTTAAAGGGAAAAAAACATTCTTCCTTAAAGTTGGGCTCCAGTAAATGTGAGTGGACCCCACCTTTGTGTATTCATAATTTTGTGCTATTTAGTTGAGGGGGTGCAGAGGAATAATTCTCCAATTGCTCATTCCTGCAGCATTCATCATTGTTCCTCGTTTCTGACACAGAATGGCGGCAAGCCATCAGTATCATCACCTACAATGCAGGATCAGTGATAGCCATTAGTCCTGCACTACAGGTGATGATGTCAATACGGGGTGGCCACACAGAAATTGGCTTCATGGGTTGTCTATAGGAGAATCAACACGATAGAAGCCTAGAATATAGAACATAATTTGCTTTATTATAGTCACCGACCCCCTGACTAAATAGGAATTGGATCCTTAGTATACAGGGGAGCCACCCACAAAGCTGAGCTTCATTTTATATATATATATATATATATATATATATATATATATATATATATATATAAAACACTGGCATAATTATTTATTATTCAGTATTTATATAGCCATAGTCATGGTATTAGCTGTTCCTCAAAGGAGCTCACAATCTAATGTCCCTACCATAGTCACATGTCTATAATACAGTCTAAAGTCAATTTGGGGGGAAGCCAATTAACCTAACTGCATGCATGGAAACTGGTGTAGCCAGGGCAAACCCACACAAACATGGGGAAAACCTGCAAACTCCATGCAGATACTGTCCTGGCTGAGATTCGAACCTGGGACCCAGCACTGGCTAAGGCCAGAGTGCTAACCACCAAGCCACTGTTTCAGCATCCCCATTCAGCAATACTTGTACAATATGCAAAATCTCATTTTACTAATTTTGCACATAAGGCTAAAAAAGGGGTCATGGAGTGAACAGTGCTCAAGAAGTGGAAAACATAGGTTCGCATTTTTTACACACTCAGAATATTTAAATAATAGTAACATGGTAGGTGAGTGCATGCTATGAATTCCAAAATGAAATTTAGAGAAAGACTCCATAGGAAGAATGTGTCCTTGTTCATGGAGTCAACTAACATGGAAAATATATATGTATCTGCCTGGTAGTTCCAAATTGTGAAGGTCTACAAGAGTGGCATGCAAAACTTTAAATATCACTTATTCTATCACTGTCCAGTCACAAACTGGTGAAGGGACAAGACCTGTACGTGTTACTAAATTGCAGCAAAACAAAATCAGGTCTTTCAGCTACTCAGACAGAGCCGTGCTATTCACAGAATTGGATAGACAAACATACAAATGCTTTTAAAGGTAAAAATGCTTGCCTATATGTATTTTATTTGTGTGTTTGGAGATCTACTAAGTAGATCTACTGAGTTTAGCTTTAATATAATACTATAATTTGAAAAGTAATGTATTTATAAAAATGCAACAAATGTTTCTAGTTAGCAGCTTCACACTTGAAATGCATCACTCAAATCTGCAGCATCTTAAATTTCTGTTTGTATAATAAACTTTAACTAAGAGAAAATAAACATCACCAAAACACAATAAACATGAAAGTGGAGCCTACGCCATACAAATAGATCTGTTACAAGGAACAAAGGAACAATTTGTAGATTGTTTTCAATTTATAATGAATTTGAGAGAATCTAAGGTGCTAGATTTGCCCCTAGACTTTCTGGATGGCCAGGATCGTCTTTCAGAATGTAAAAGAAATGTCACGGACCCTGACCCAGAGGTACCAGGGAAGCTGAGACCACAGATCTTATATCCAGCCACAGGAAAGGTTTGGAATACCAGGCCAGATGTATTTATTCTAGCACCAAGGGTTGTCTTCAGTCCTATACATAAGGGTTGTATTTTTTATAGCTGCAGATGGTTTGCTGCTGAAACAGAAAGTTAACTGTTTTATTCTTTTTTATTGATTGTGGCATTTTTAAAGTAGATATATACAATTACCTTTTTAAAAATAATTGCTTAACCCTTTTCATCCTTTTTTTGCATCCCAGTGCTGCTGTTTTTTTGCATCCTATTAGCCATATTTTTTTTTGCATTCATAAACTTCAGAGATGGCTGCACAGTTAGAGTTTTCCTATGGTGGCAACAATGGGCCAGGACTACGTAATGTGTTTTGAGATGTCCACAAAAATCAATGGACCTGATTTATTAAAGCTCTCCAAGGCTGGAGAGGTTACACTTTTATCAGTAAAGCTGGCCGATCCAGCAAACCTGGAGTAGGTTTCTTAAAGCCGTTAGCTATTTGCTAGCCAATGTTTTGAATCCTGAACCAGATCCATTTCGGGTTTCACTGGATCACCCAGCTTCACTGATGAAAGTCCAGCCTTGGAGACCTTTAATTATTCAGGACCTTTGTGACATGGTGACAGCCAGAAACACAACTTGGGGATGAGATTAAAACTCTGTCAACCTAAGAAATTCGTAAACTAGGACCATTTTAGCAGAGCCTCCAACAGTACCAGTAATGAAAGCTGCAGATTTAAAATCTATTTTCAGTTAAAACATTGATTAAAGCCAAAGGCTATGCAGATGCTAAAAACACAAATCAATAAAGTGTTATATATATACTTTTTTGTTCTTGTTTTTTTTTTTTTTTTTTTGAAACTGAGTTTTTTCGAATTTTCTGTAAAAATAAACAAGGAACACAGCAATACAGGTATGGGATCAATATGAATAATACAAACAAAAATTAGGGGGGGTAAGATACACAACAATCAAAGTATATGTCCTTGTCCAAGGTAGCAATGCTACGGTCAAATAATATTGAGTCCAGAGTCCAAAATAGAATCCCATCGGGTATTGCTGGAAACAAACAATATTAAAAAAAAAATCACCAGGCTACTAAAATAACCTAGGCAGAGACCCCACGTGGGTTTTAATAAACGTAGTCCGGCTCTATCCAAAACTAATATTTAATTTCTGCGTGGACACCAGCAGGTTGAATCGCCCACCAGCTATATCTGTCAGACTACATTTGGAAGATGTTTCAGCAGTCGCTTTTATCTCCCACAAAGCAATAATAAGAGTGTCACACTCTTGTCAGTATATCCCAGTAATGTGTTTATTCTACATTATGAAAAAAAGAATCAAGTGGGTGTGAAATAACTTTCTGGCTTTGTCCTGAAAAACTGAAAGGAACTGGGGATTCTGGTGGGGATATTACATCGGGGATGCTTCAGAGAGATGCAAGAAGCAAGCGTGTAGTTAAAATTGTGATGCAAATATAACTCCAGAATATACAATGTGTAAATACAAATATCCTTAAGATTTCCTTGTACAATTTTAATTCCCCTGGTATACTGCAGGCAATCATCACACGAGCTATACTCCAAATTCTCAATGCAACATTAGTGTATCCTCAGTAGACCTACTATAGCCCTAAGCCCATCACAGCTCATTTTAAAATTAATATGGAGTTGATCAAGGAGGCAGTATTGTGTTCTCAGTGTATTTATGTCCTTGTTAAACGCTTAATTGGTGTCAGTGTGGCTCAGAATGGCAGTTTACCAGCATTTTTATTGAGTAAATGAGCAGACGACCCCTAGCTCGCTCAGCCATTAGGAAGAGCCTAACATGCAGATATATTTACTGATGCATATTAATGTTCCACGTTCCCTAGGCTTTTGCATGACTAAAACTGGTGGGTCATGGTTAGGCCAAGGGGTATGAAAAGTGCTATTTGCAAACAAAACATTCATTTTTTATATAAAAAGTAAAGTACTGCAGGTAGAATGCAAAGTTTGGCAATATTAATGAAATGTGCTTAGAAATTGTTGTAAGTAAAATAGCAAAAATCTACTGCAAGAAGTTGCATAAAAATGAGCCTGTTTCTCTGGCTAGAAATTCTGAGAGTAACATTAGAATAAAGTAACTATTTCACAAATGCTAATTCATAAAATGAGAGAGACTTGCCTTTTACCACTGGACATTAAGTAATTTGCAACCGGCAGGGTACACCTGCAATGACTCTCTGATGACCTCTTTAAATTGTGTCTTAGAGGCTGATTTATTAAAGCTCTTCAAGGCTGGAGAGGATAGATTTTCATCGGTGAAGCTGGGTGATCCAGCAAACCTGGAATAGATTTCTTTAAAATCATTTGCTAGCAAATAGACTAGATCCATTCGAGGTTTGCTGCATCACCCAGCTTCACTGATGAAAGTCTATCCTTTCCAGGCTTGGAGAGCTTTAATAAATCAGGGCCATTGTTCCATTGTGTTATCCACCATGCCAGGCTAAAGACAGAGACTATTGGAAAGGACGCAGCAGGGCCCTCGCTCCACAGAAGCAGTAGCAGAGCAGCCTGACTGCACATTGCTCATTCAGTACCACTGTCCCCAAAATGATTACTAACGACAATTCTCGAGCGTCTGTGCCAGGTTTAACCCACAACAAAATATAATGAGGAAGACGGGAAGAAAAACTTTGTAGTCATTTTTTTGTACTGTGCCATCCTGTGACTAAACATTCACCCGGCTTGCAACACGCTGCCAAGGTGTCACTTGTATTAGGAAAGTAGCAGCAGTCTGTCTCCAGCTGCTTCAGTTTAGATCAGCATCTAATGGATTTAGGAAGCAATCGATAGCTCTAAGGACACAGGAGCTATACACATCAAATATTTATGACTCGGATAGGGTCAGATGAGGATTTTACCATAAGCATCCTATACAGATGAGTCTCTATAATATATGTGGGGTGCATAGCTTGTAACATCCAATGCTTTGGTGATGCTGAGAATTGTGGAACATATTTGGCTAGGAGTGGAAATAACAGAAGGCAATGGCTGGAATGTAAATATCTTATATTGCGTTGCAGACTTTAGTACAAAAGCCACAATATCAATGAGGAAAGATGTTGTGAACCGCATTCAATTCCGCTGTCTGCAGCAGAGTAAACTCTTCCAAGTACCAGTCTGTGCTGACCCATTTAGGATCAATACTCCTATTCTGTCCTATGTGTGGGGAAAGGATTGAAATTGTTTGCAATATGCTTCATTTTGATGCACATGCATACAGAGATGACTGGGAACTTTCTAAAGTGAAGGAAAGTCTGTTTTTGTAGCTGCAAAAATATGATTCCTTTATCTTTTATATAAGTATACTATCAATGACTGTCAACAGCAGACTTTTCTTCAGGCACAAATATTGTCAAATATTAAAGAAGATTCTAACCCTAGAACATACAGTTGTGTATCTTGTTAAAAAAAAAGCAATTGCCACCTTGTTGTATCTCACTGCTGCTCACTTCCTGCAGCATCCTTCCAGCTATTTTGCATCTATATGTATTTCAGTGATGGTTATTTTAAAGTTGTTTTTCTAATGGTGACAATGATGGAGCCTGCCTGTGTGATCGAGTCTCACCACATCTACTGAAAGGACATGTGGCAGGGTGACAACACAGGACATCCACTGTGAGATGGGTAAAGCTTTGTCGCCCCAACAGGAAAAGCCTGAACAAAGACCTCTATTGCAAAATCACAAGTGAATATTTGAAAAACAACTCCATACAGGTAGCACGGTGGCTCAGTGGTTAGCACACTGGGATTTGCAGCGCTGGGTCCCAGGTTGGAACCTCAGCCAGGACTCTATCTGCATGGAGTTTGCAGATTCTCCCTGTGTTTGGGTGGGTTTCCTCCTGGTCCTCCCTCATCCCAAAAACATGCAGCTAGGTTAATTGGCTTCCCCCCAAAATTGTCTTAAGACTGTGATACTGATATATGACTATGGTAAGGGCATTAGCTTGTGAGCTCCTTTGAAGGACAGTTAGTGACATGGCTATGGACTTTGTAAAAGCACTGCGTAATATGTGGGAGCTATATAAATACTGTGTAATAATAATACGTTTAAACTGCATTATCATTGTAAAGAGTGTATGAATTTTTAATGATTGGGTTTAGATCTACTTGATTATTGAAGATCAAGGGTATGTAGAAACTAGCTATGAGCTTTTTTACTCCTTTTTGGTCTGTGAAATACATACGATCTAAAGCGTTTTGGTATGTCTGTTGTGCAAAATATATCTGTTTAGTGCTGAAGTTTTATTAGTCACATTGTTCTCTATGTTATAGAGAAGAGGAGGGGAAGCTTTTGCAATTCAGTGCTAAAGAAATAATTATATTTCTCCAAAATTATTGTGCAGTGAATGAGCTTTGTCATTAAGATGAAAATATGGAAAGCTGCTCTCAATTAAAGAAAAGAACAATTTATTGACTTGAATGAACCACAGCATTACTCTTCATACAGTTATGAGCAACTTAGCAGAAAATGATCAAAAAAAATAAATGGACAAATGAATAACTAATGGTAATGTTCTGCTACGAACATGTGTATGGCCAACATAGGCTAACCAAAGACAATGAATGTTCCTCAGATCAAACTATCAGAAGATACAAAGATGATTCTTTATTATGTTTATTATACTATATATATATATATATATGTTTGGGTAATGAACAAATATACTGGCTTTACATCTGGGAAATTGTACTAAAATATTATATTTTTGATTGACCATTCAGGGTGCATGCCCAGGCCTCTCCAGGCATCTCAAGTCTACAGATATCATGATTTTCTAATAATAAAACAGCCACTTTATAACCTCACTATTACCAGCAAATGATATAAAATAATAAATAATGTGCTATTATAGAAAGGCCCCACCCTCGTCTTGTCTCAGATATCTGAATCATTACTGTGAATCTTACCAATCAGCAGAGAAAACGCTATGAAGCTCTGCATCCCACAATGAAGTTATTGCCAGTAATTTTTTTATGGAGAAAATGTAATTATTCTCCTAAAGGAAACATTACAGCATAAGTACTTCCTGCAATAAGCCCACAACAAGTAAATATTTCATTTCTTCCTTTGTTTCCTGCTTTAATGCAACCCAGAAGCGCAGCCTGCCCGTTGTAAAGCTACTGTTTCGCGGCTGACCTTGAAGACGAAGCGCAGGGCATGCCGCCACGTTCTGAGATGCCTGGCTCGTGTATATAATAACAGAAATGGAGAATAACGAAGGAAAAAAAATAGCGCTGATGACGAGTCGCCTAATAACTTGTTAATGGAGATCATAAATAGCTTGGGAGGTGATGCCTGAGTAATAGCTGTGTTAGATTATTATTACACCTTTCCATGCACTTATAGAGCGGTAAACCAACGTCAGTAAGATGAATTCTAATTGGTTGCTATAGATTACTGTATACATCATCATGTTACTACTGCATACATCATCATTTCTTTTTAAATTGCTTCACTAATTTAAAACATATCTTCACCCAGGAAAAAAGTGTAATATATTGCAGCTTATAATTCATTACATACAGTGGCTGCATTTGTTTTCTTTTTTCCTTTTTCTTCACTGATTATACAAGAAAACCAATTCCTCTGCTAGACTTACAACTCTCATATACTGAACTGTAGAAAAAGTTAATTAAATCACAATGCAAAATAGAAAAAAAATAATGTTAATGACAGGACTGTGTTTGTGTAAATTGTTCTTGTAATACAAATAACAGTGTTCATCCCAGAAATGTTTTAAACTGGGTGGGAAGAAATTGTAGGCAGATGGTGGCCCCTGCATTGTGACCCAGCTTGTCAGTAACCACCCAAAAACTGTAGGATGGTTACCGAAAAGTGCCAGGCGGTGCACCCAGCTAAAAAGGGCAGGGGAGACTATTGAAATAATGTAATATTTTGTGGTAACCCATAACAGTATTTTCCCCAGAATTGTTTGAGTGGGAAGAACTGTAGCTGGGTGGTAATACTTGTATGGAGACTTTTCTGTAACGGCTCAAAAACAGCTGGTTGGTTACTGAAAAGTGCCAGGTGGTGCACCCAGCTAAAAGAGGCCGGGGAGATCATTGAAATAATAATAATAATAATTATTATTATTATTATTATTATTAAAATAATGTGCTATTATAATAATATAATATATTGTAATTTTTTGTGGTGAACCATATCAGTATTTTCCCCAGAGTGGGAAGAACTGTAGCTGGGTGGTAATACTTGCATGTGAACTTTTTTCTCCATTAGCTTATGACGAACATACATAAATCAAACTTGACCAGTCTTCAATGACAATTGTTCCAAATTTTTTGTTTATTAGATATAAATATATATATATATATATATATATATATATATATTGATATATATTTATTTATTTATATACACACACACTACACACTGTGGATGCACAGAAGGTTGTTGCAGGTAAAAGTCCACCAGACTATCGATCTTGTTGAGCAACCTTCTGTTTTGCAGTATTAGACTATCCAAAATGTTTAGTTTTAAAATATGTTTAGTAATAGTGCATATAAATTTCACTGTGCCTCGTAGCCAGAAAAATGTTAACACAAAGCAAAAAAATCGCATCAAGGCTTTGACGCTGAGAAAAAAAAATGAAAGAAAATAACACTTTAAAAGCTCAGGGCAAATCACGAAGGACTTACAGAGATAAGATAATATTTCTGTCAGGCGTAGATTTAAGGCTCATTTCATTTCACAGAACACAAAATAAATGGAAGTATTACTGCTGGAAGGCCATGGGAACATGACTTCGCATTAGATGAACGGACGTCATTTTTCAAAGACCCAAAACTGGTCTGCAGGCCAAGTCTGCCTGATGTTACCGTTGGGAAGATTAGAAAGAATGCTGAAGTCTTACACCAGCACAAAGGTGCAAAATATGGACAAAGCTTTCGAGAATTTCACATCAGAATTCTAGTTTAAATGAAAAGGCTGGGAGCCTATAAAACTTATGAACCAAAATGACTTAGGGCTTTTACTGCATTCAATGTTTTGACCTTTTGCTTGGATATGTAATGGAGATATAAGACAAACAATGTAGGTATGACAAAAGGTGGGCAGAAGTGACTAACAAGGTACAACATCCCAAAATTAAGCATATAAGAACAATCGGGTCCCTCTATACACAAAGGATTTAGCAGAAGAAAGCAGGATATTTTAGGTACCAATACAATCTGATAAGTATCTTTTTCTTAAATCACATAATTTTGTTTTCACATCATTTAAAATCAAAGACATAATGATCAAAGATTTCATAAATACAGTTGACAATCGAAAATCCAACCATCGATAATCTGTTTCTTTCAGGTTGCCAGATTTTTGAATGTGAACTGTAAACTACATCACATAATTGGGTTCAGACGGGACTCATATGACAACTAGACACAGTACTACTACCAGATCAAGTTTTAAATATTCAAGAGCCTACAACCAGGATAGCGATAACAGGAAACTCAACGCGTTTCGCAGAGCTAGTCTGCGACCTCAGGAATGTTGTATTGTAGAAGGAGGTTAGGTAGAAAGTATATTAATGTGACACAATCATAATATGCTGGTAGCTTACATCACTCTGGGCCAAGAGTGGAACAACTCCAGGTCACACACCACAACAACACGTAATGGATTTGTATTGGTTGTCCATATAAACCGAATCAAACTAAAGAGAGTTTCAGTCAGTGGCTCTGGAATGCTCAATATGGCAATCCATAACAAATGTTTAAGTGAAAATATCATAATGGAAGGAGACAAAAAGAGTCCCACCCAATAGCTCAATTTATGCCATCCAGCTAGGCTAATATCTGAAAATCAGATTACCCACAGTGCATCAAAACCACAACATTTTGGGTCTAAACTGGCCTCTATGAGCCAAGGATTTACTAAATTATATACAAACAAACAACCATATCCTAACAATCCATTAGATATTCACAAAACCTCAATTCAGTGGTCCTAATGGGGAACTAATCACTATATCTGTAAGTATTCCTCTCCTTAAGCAATAGACTAACCAGTATGGTTACTACAAGCAATCAAATCATAAAAAACTAAAAGCAATCAAAAGGAATTATGAGCTTTTTTCTTCATGCTTTTTGATGATGTGATGTAATAAAAACGAATAGTAATTTTATGGATACACTGCTGATATATTCTTGATTAATTTGACTTAATATGTTGGGAAATATCAATGGCACTGCGATACGTACACACAACGCAACACACAATAACTATTGTATGTTACCACAGCATGCCAGAACAGAAAGGGATAAATGGACTTCAATGCATCTCTATGCAGGGGCCATTACAGTATTATTGTGGTTTGCTGAAGTCTGTTTTTATTTTGTTTCCCCAATTTCTAAAATACAGTTATGGATGTGCTCTGCCAAGAAAAGAGAATGTTAATGTGTAATGATTGTGAAAACCTTCCTCCTTACAGATAAGGCTCTTTGATTTTTTTTTTAAGTAATTGATAACTCGATTCCAAGACAGACAAGAGCCACCACTCATCCTTTCATCACACCAGCTGAAAATGACTGCCTAAAGTGCTGTGAAAATGGAAAGGACGCCATTATCCGGGGAAATTTACAGGAAAGGTCATGACACGGACTGGCTATGTACCCCGCTAACAAAATCACTTGGGTGAATTCAATTAGTGTCACAAGTTATGAATAGCTGTTGGTGAGGAAAAAGTTCAGATGCTGAACATCTAATACAAAACGCTTTGCTTACATACAACGTAAGGGGCATTTAATACATTGTTGTGACAGAATGACAAGTGAACCACAAATTAAAACAAGCTTAAAAGGCGTTTAAGGAAAACTTTGCGCTGCTCTGAACATGAGAGCAAAAAGATAAAAAGGATCAAAGTAAGAGCAAGGCTGTTAATCTCCAAATATGTTACAGTTGTCACAAAAATGTTTTAGTATGGATTAAAGTTAACCTATTTACCACTTAGGGGATAGACAAATGAATGTACAACGTAAGAGCTGATCAAGTTAATCTAGAAGCAAACTGGAAACGTTAAAGCAGATGAAACCTAGGCAGTTCCAGATGTCAGCTGTGATTTCCTAAGGACAATAGCTGCCCAATTCCTGGTATTTATTCAACCTTGAATCAGCCTAGAAAAGCCTAAAAGGTCCTGCAATGGAGATATAAATCTTTAAAGTGAATCTTAAACATTTTTTAGTGAATGCACATTCTTTATCACTCATTCAAAGAACAATTCTTAGAACTGGCAAATTAAATGTTTTACATGCATGCAAGCATTGTTGTTTCTATACAGCAGTGTAAAGCTGCGTACACACGTCCAATAATTATCGTTGGAAATGAACGACGAACGACTGATTGACCAAAACTCGTTC
>NC_092866.1:63189447-63191359 GCF_032062135.1 Pyxicephalus adspersus | reverse complement strand
AAGTCCTGGGTTCAGGGAGGGGTCCTAGCTGAGTTTGCATCCTCAATTCTGTTCAATAAATCTCTAAATTACTAAAGCAGTAAAACATAGAGATATGTAGAGCGAGGAAGCAGAGAGAAAATTGTAATTAACCTTCTACAGCGGAAAGGATGTGGCCCCATGTGCGATGGATTTGTGATCTATGATGTGATAAAACCAAATACAGGGGAAACACAGGGATAGCATTTCAATGCAAGTCTTCTGCAAATCTGTCATAAAGGATTATGCAATGGCACCACTCGACTGGCAGACTCTACACAATGTTGTTTTATTGCTTTAATACCTACCTAATGTACACCACTGTATAATATGTTGGCGCTTTATAAATCCTGTTTAATATTACTAATAATAATAATTATAATATTATTAATATTATTAATAAATGCTTTGGTAATGTAAGGCAGTAAACCACAGGGGGTCAGTTATGGGCAGATATGGTGGTGGTGATGGAGGAAGGGGGTGCAGGTGTCAAGGGGGTTCCAGTCCAGAATTTACACAAAGACTCATACAGCTTCATCTATATAATCATTTATATGAACAGCAATTTTGGGGGTAAAAATCAGCTAGTGGAATAGCATATATATAAACACAAACTACTAGATTGTAAACTCTTCGAGGCCTCTCCTCCTGTATCACTGTCTGTATTAGTCTGTCATTTGCAATCCCTATTTAATGTAGAGCGCTGCGTAATATGTTGGCGCTATATAAATCCTGTTTATTAATAATAATAATAATAATAATAAACAAGAATTGGTCACAAAACTCTGTAAAGCACAAAAACTACTAAGTAAAAAGGGTAAGTACAGCACCCCCGTGCATGTAAATATGTTCCAGACACTGAAAACATAAAATGGAATGCATTGTCAGCCGGCATTTCAATTACATTTGATCTTGCTTTGCCGTTTCGTTTTTTGGGCTAAACAGTCATAATAAACAGAATAAATCGGCAGTGCTCCCCTTTAATATAACACCTAGCAGCAGTCTGTCAGTGCTGAAAGAACACAGCTGGCAAAAAATTGGGGATTTAAGTGTAAGCTTCACTGGGCTTTATCTGGTGACTAATATCACACAACTCTGTAAAATGAACCCTGTTACAGAACTGGGCTTCTACATAACCCAATTAAATGCAGATCTCCGACAAGAAATGTAATATAATAGCTTAAAGAACATGCTGCGCAGGACCTGGATGCCATCCAAGGACTTATAAAGAAAAACAGAAGTTTATAGACATAGTGAATGTGTTAATACATGTTACAGAAGAAGTGGAAGCGGAGTCTGAAAGCTCTGACACATTATACAAATACATTTATTTCTCAGCATTATATAAGCATTCTATACATTCCAAACCTGCTGTGAAACAACCCTAATGGGACAATTACATTTACATTCCTATTTAGGATATATATATAAAGTATATGCACATGAATCGAACATATAAACTCCAGGTAGAGGGAGTCCTGGCCAAGATTCAAATCTGGGACCCCGGTGTTGCAAGGTCAGATTGCTAGTCACTGGGAAAAGCCAACAAACCTAAATCATCTCCATGCAGCCCCTAAGCAGCTCTATCACATTACCATGTATTTGTGCGATATACTAATGGTTCAGATTCAACAGGGGCAAAAAGAATGGCATGGTACAGCTCACTAAAAGGAGCTATACACTCCATTGATGTGTCACACCTCATCTCTGCAATATCACCAACTACTGACTTCCTCACTCATAACCTCATCACACGCAAGGCTCCAAGACTTCTCTAGAGCTGCCCCCACTCTCTGGAATGGTCTTCCTCATCCTATTCGGCTTGCTCCTATTTTCTGCTCATTTAAAGGACACTCAAAACCCTTTTTTTTTAAAACTTGCCTATCCATCTTCT
>NC_092866.1:63179244-63189195 GCF_032062135.1 Pyxicephalus adspersus | reverse complement strand
GATTGCAGATTTGAGCACAGAAAATGAGACCAGTTAGCTAAAGCCACAGAACATGGAAGTTAGGTTTTTTCGGCCTGAAATCCATGCATAGCTTCTCCGGTTGTGCATTACGCTTTTCATCTGTAAGCACGACACCTACTGGGAATTTACCCTGCCTTTTGGCCTCAGGTAATCTATCAATTGGATTTATAAGATGTATTATAGTGTCAGCCAAAAATCATTCCACCTGAGGGAGGGAAAGGAAGCCTATATCCAGTAGAAGAAAAAAAAAGAAAAGTCAAAGTAATGAGTCATTCAGAGCACCCTGACTTCTTATTCTGCAAACCACCTGCCCACTGTTTATACAGGTCACAGTTCAGATAGAGTATCAAATGCAAGGAATGCTGGGTAATCTGGCTATTTTAGGGAAATCTGTACTGTTAACTTTATGTTAAAAATGTAAGTTGCCTGAAAGTCATGTCTAAGAATTCTTTGTCAATGATCTAGGACAAGAATGCCGCCAGTGAATTCTAAATCGCTTACTTGTCCTGAATCCGCGGGCCTGGAGCGGATACCTTTTCATCAGTGAAACTGGGTAATCAAGAAAGCCTGGAATGGATTTCTTAAAAGTTTATTTGTTTCTATTTTTTTCAACCCTGGACCAGATCCATTCTATTAAGGTTTCCCAATGAAAGTGTATCCTCTCTATCCTTGGAGAGCTTTAATAAATCAGGCCTAGTGACCAAAGCAGTAATGAGAATATTAGATCGGACTGACTACCAGGCAACTAGAATTTTTAGAAACAGAAGTCGAATGGAAGCCTTTTTTATTTTCTACCCCAGCAGAAGTAGGTATATTATGGTGCCTGGGATTTGACTTTTATGTGCATTTTCCTTAAAAATCAGAATGAATCATATTCATTTTTTTGGTATTCATGCTTGTACGCTCCAGTTAGCATAGATAATAATCCACCAGAGATCGTAAAAACTCCCACAAGAACATAGTTATAACAAAAGTGATGTTTTTAAACTTTACCTTTTTTTGTAAACGTTTTACAATTTTCTGTAAAGGAAAATGTTTCTGTTTGCTTTAAACATTGTAGCTTGCTACAAAAAAAACTCACTTTGTACACATTAGGAGTTTCATTCAAGTTGAGTGAAAGAATAGTGAAAGCATTGAATAGGTAATTTCACTCTCTTCGTCAAATATTAATATGAGTTTAGCTACCCCTTTAAATTTGAAAATGAAGAAATATTGAACAAAGGACTGAAAAAAGGTTAAATAATATTTTTTTTTAGTTTTTCCCTTATTAATTACTGTATAAAATTGTTTTTTTTTTTCAAAACATAGGTATAACATACCATTGTTACATATTTGTGAACGTTTATCTTACTAACACCCAAAATAAGTATCATGTGGTCGGGATTCTCGAACTAATATATAACTACTAAGGTTTAACAGTAAAGTGTTTTAACCATACAGATAGTATAACCCGACGCGTTTCGCCTATTGGCTTTTTTCAGGGTTATAGAGACGTGAATAGGTTTTTATGTAGTTACAAATAGGTATATGGTGGTAGAATCAAAAAATAATTTAATTATGGCTGGAGCATAGAAAGGATCTTAGAAGTGTAGGGAAAAATTCCAAATAGAAATTGCACTGTGCAACTAGATCCTTATCTAAGGTTTATTGGAGGCCTATACCTTGGTCCTTGTTAAAAGGAGAGAAAAAAGAGTGCAAAGAATGTGTGTGAGTGAAAGAATACTTCCATTATCACATTTTGTTTGCTTGCTTTTCCATATTTTGTAGGAGTGTATACTGTACATTAAAGTGGAACCGCAGGCAAAGCTTTTTTTCTAGTTAGGACAGAATTGTGAGATTTTCCTTACCTGGAGAAGTAACAACAAAGATTTTGCCCGACTTCATTCTATTGAGGGCTAAAATTTTGACTATTTTCTTTTCCTTCATAGTTGCATTATATATTAACCACCTGGGCGTTTCACTGATGTCTGGATTTCTGTACCAAAAGCGGTACACTGTTTTTCATGAATTTTTTTTTTTTAAATAGTAGACCTGTAATTTACAGAAAGATGTCCGAACAAGGGTCTAGTAAATATCCTGAATATAATAAAGTTTGAAACACACAATCATGTAAAAAAAAAAATTAACTTTAATAATAAAATTAAATAAAAAACACAAAAATCACCTTCAGCAAGAATACATGAATAAATAAACAATAATGAAAATGCAATAATTCGGTATACTGTATAGTAATATATTTTTCTAAAACACCTCCCTAGTGTGGTAAATTTTAAAACAGAGTCCAACGTCACATACCTATAGACAAAACCACATGAATATATTTTGTATTATTTAGTATTGGATTGGATACAGGACTTTGTATTGAAATCAATACAAAATCTTTGAATTTCCCGCTACGACCCCCTTCGACGGGCGTATGCACTGACATCATCAGAAATCGCAGAGGGACGCGTACACAAACGCCGGGTGTTCTAATTCTTTCTGTACTTCCATGCAAAAAGGAAAAAAAAAGTTTTTGTTTGCATGGAAATTTATTTTTTATTGTAGGCTATAATTCTTAGGCATGACTCACCAAAATATGTCCAAAATGTAATAAATTTAATAATAAACTTTAAAAAAATTTTTTATAAAATATGATAAAAAAAAAAAAATCTTAAAAAAAAAATAGTGTATATTGTACTGGAACTGTACAGTAGCTTATATAATATATATAATACAATTATTTATATATATATTATATAAAGATTTCTTTGTATTGGACTCAATACAGCTTTTTTGTAGAGTTCAATGCAAAGTTATTTGAATTTCCCGCCCCGCCTCCCGCCCGCACCGACGCTTGCAGCGACATCACCGGGAAACCCCGGAGATCGTCACTGCACACGCCGGATGAAGACAGAAGACGTCTCCGGAGGAGCTGCGGGGACAAGGTATTTTTTTCAGTTGTAATCCGATTGTCATACAATGTTGTATGACAATGGGATTGCACCGTATTGCTTGTTTATATTTTTAGCTACCCCGCACCTGGTTCGGGGTAAACGATAGTAGCAAGTTTACTTACCCCGAACCAAGGTCGGGCTAACCGCCCAGGTGGTTAACATGTCTGCACCTATGTAAACGATGCACCCTATCATTTCATAGTTCTGCAACAGCTGTGAGGGTAAATTAATTAATTAAATTGCAAAAGAAGTACTTGCAGTTGCAAAAGGAAAAAAAAGAGGCAGATGCTTGCTATTTGGCTGCGTAATCACGCTGAACTAAACCTGTCTCTTTGGAAGCAAAACAGGTTCTAGGATTCATGGTATTTATTTGCACAATTTGCAAATTAATTAATGAGCTATTGCTTTAATAAATGTCCACAAAACCTTGCAAAAAACTCCACCTTTTAGCACTTATCATCATCAAATCACAAAAATAGTGATCATTTCTTCAAAGCCGCAAAACAATAGATCCATATGCTATGAAAACATAGTTACATACTAGGTTAGGTTGAAGAAAGACATCAAGTCCATCATGTTCACCCACTAGGGAAATAAATATATCCAAGATATAAAACCCTACAAGACATAGTTGGTCCAGAGGAAGGCAACAAAAACCCTGGTACAATTTGCTTCAACAGGGGAAAAAAAATTCCTTCCTGATTCCATGAGGAAATTGGATGTTCCCTGGATCAACAGTCACTGTTATCTTTACTTAAAACCCTTAACCCCCAACAATTTTCTGTGCTTCTAGAAATCATCCAGCTTTTTCCTAAAGCAATCTATAGAAGTTGCTGAAACTACTTCCTAAGGGATAGAAGTCCTTACACATCAGAATGGAAATGTAGAAAAAATATTTCTGAAAAATATCATGATGGGTTAAAAATGGATAACAACTGGCATGGATCAAGTATGACAAACTGTAAGATTTAGGTTACTTAAGGTACTTATCTCAGCCCAGTCAGCTTAAATAATGTCAATGGACCACCTAGATAATCTGATGAGCATTTCAAAGTGACAAATCTCCCATAATTGTAAAACCTCTGTTTTCTTACTTTCTTTTTAAAAGGAGAATTGTTAAACCAACAGTTGTTGGGTAAATAAACTGTTGTGTACTGTTTATTTCCTGTTCAGTGTTTTCCCCAGCCTCTTTTAGCCGGGCGTACCACCCAGGACTTTCCAGTAACCACCCACCCGGCTTCACAACCAGCTTAAAAAAAAATATAGGGAGAATACTGATGTTGTATTCTTTGCTGTTTCACCCCCATAAAGCATCTATGTGATTCTGTCCATCCACTCACTTTTAGATGTTCAGTCTTTCAATCGACCCATTGATGTGTATTTTTGTGGCCCTAATTACTGTATCTCCATTTTGCAAGGTCTACATTTGTGAAATGAATGTGTTTCATTGGTGCAATGCAGGGAAGTCAAAGCACTAGGTGTTGTATTTTGTGTTTACTGAACATTTTATTTCATTCTTCTTTGAGAAAGACCGGTGGGGCTCCTTCTTGTTTATCTTTTTAAAATGTATTATTATTATCATTAGTATTATTATTCAACAGTACTTACATAGCGCCAACATATTACACAGTGCTGTACATTAAATAGGGGTTGCAAATGACAGACCAATACAGACAGTGACACAGGAGGAGGAGAGGACCCTGCCCCGAAGAGCTTACAATCAAAGAGGTGGGGGAAGCAGCACACAAAAGGAGGAGAGGTATGTAGTGGTGGGAAATAGTCAGGGTTTAGGAGACAGAAGAAGACGGGTAGGTGAGGTTAAAACATTGGATTGTAAGGGCTCTTTTAAATGTGCAGAAAGTAGGAGCAAGCCGAATAGAATAAGGAAGACCATTCCAGAGAGCCGGGGCAGCTCTAGAAATGTTTTGGAGCCCTGCGTGTGACAAGGTTATGAGCAAGGAAGTCATTAGTAGGTCATTGGAGGAGCGAAAAGAGCGGCTAGGGGAGTATTTTTCTATCAGGACAGAAAGGTAAAGGCGGGACAAGAACTGTGGAGGCATTCTAAAACCTAATTGTACAAAAAATGTAGGTATAACATTCTCTTGTTTCCTATATTTTTTCTTCTTTGATGGCATAATAACAATTTGGCTTTCACAGTACCAGAATTGTTACATACTGCAGTCATTCCTGATAGTATTTATTGCATCTGCTGCCGCTAGCTCCAGAAAGCAGGAAAAAGAACTGTAGAAGTAAGGTAAACAAATCACAAAACTGCACAAAATTTCGATAAATTTAGGTAAATATTTGTGTTCACTGATAAACTGACTAAAAAATATGTTACCCGGGAGTGCTTGTACCAATGAGCCAGCCTTAATAGGAAACCTGAATTTATTTTTTTATTAATTAGTCTTGTTTTAGGCTGCCGAGGGGAACATCTGAAGAGTCATTAAAATCAAACTCACAGATTTTATTATAAATGAGATGATCTCTGTCACAGCCTAGTGAAAGTTAAGATGAATGGCAACTAAGCATAACCAATTGATGTAAGCCCAGCTGCCAGGTGCCCTAAAGCCCCCTTATTTCACATTCACTGGGTGCCCTGTGCCTGCAGCAGATGGGATACTGCTTCTATTGTGCCCAACCTCATTGAAATAACTGTGTATTATTAATCTATTCCTGAACAATTAAAACTTGCCGGAGTCAAAAGGTCTGAAATAGTTTACCGTAAAGATCTTGTATATTATAACCCTTTCCACACAACATAGCCCCAAACCCTTGCTGCAGCTTGTATTGATTGATTCCTGCTCCAGAGGTCTTCCTTGGAAGAATGGGAGGCAGGATGAGCTGACAGCTTTACAGTCAATAAATCAAACTGCATGCATTAAAATCCATTTAAGGCTCCCCCTAGTTTTCCAAATATTATGAACTGGGGCCCTGGAAACCAGCTGTAACAGATCACTATTTACAGGCATTTCAATTCTTATCTCTTTTGTTTTAAAGGAACGCCACTGCTGATCTGATTTCCACCTTAGCAGTTATTTTCATGCATATTTTTTATCTGAAACAAATTCATTTGTACACATTTCACAAATAAGAGGGGGCGCTAATTGTTTGCCAGGAAGAAAAGCATGGGTCATGCACCACATAAATAAGGACAGATGCATTTCATCTGTATGGTGTAGGGCCTGAATTGCCTGTGTTCACCCATACGGTTATTATTATTATTATTATTATTATTAAACAGGATTTATATAGCGCCAACATATTACGCAGCGCTGTACATTAAATAGGGATTAAGTAGATAATCCAGAAAAGCCCAGCACAGTAATAAAAAAGATTGAAAAAAACTGTTCTGACCATTATTGCAATTACAAGCCTTACGGCGAAATGCGTCGGGTAACCAGACAACTTCTTATTCTTCTCTTTATTATGCTCTATCCTCTAATGGGAATGACTGACAGATACACCATAGGAGTATTTTCAATAAAATAAGGTCCTGCACCCCCACAAATAAACTACTTATCAGCTGACTTTAACCCCTACTGTTTTCTCTTTCATCTTTTCATCATTAATTGCAATTATATAAACTTATACTGTTTATATAAAGTTGTTTTATTTTGTTCTTTTTGAAAAACAATCCACTATATCTTCTACAACCTCTGCAGAAAACTAAACTAACATGTTTAGGCAATTTTTACTGTGAAGATCACTATTTTGCGGTTGGAGATCATTCCTCCTTTCAAATAAAAAGGTTAGGCTAAGTACACACATGCAATAATTATCATTGTAGACCAATGACTAATGAGCAAACGTCTGATAATCGTTAACAAAAAAAGAGCACAACGACTGGCCAACAACACCGATGAACGAGGAATGTCGCTGGAAACTAACAACCGTCCTTGGGGGTCTGATTGGGCGACGATCGTTCACTATCTATTGTGTGTACGGTCATTCAGTGATCATGGATTGTTCTGTGAAACACTTTTTCCTGTACATGTCACTTCCTGCATCATTCAAATGATCGTATCCTAAACACCCTTGCAATAATTATTGTTAGAAAACAAACATTTACCAAATATGCATGATTATTTTGAACGATCGTATTGTGCACAATTCTGTACATGCTGAAACAATATGATCGTTCAAATATAATCCACCAATAATGTACACACACTAGATACGATTGTTTGACCGATGCAGGAAGTGACATGTAAAGGAGAAAGTGTATTGCAGAACAATCCACGATCACTGAACGACTGTACACACGATAGATAGCGAACGATTGTCGCTCAATCAGATCCGCCGGGACGGTCTTTCCTTTCCAGCAACCGTACTCGTTCATCGGCGTCATTGTGCACTTTTTTTGTTAACGATTATCAGACGATCAGTCATTAGTTGTTTGTTTCCAACAATAATTATTGCAAGAGTGTATGCAGCTTTAGGGTCATGGGTTTGTAATTTAAATTGGAAAACAATTGCAGTAAAACAGAACAATGGGAAAAGGTCAGAGACAGGGGAAAGAGAAAAGGAGGGAAATGAAGAAAGAAGGGTGAACAATACCCAAAGCTAAGCCCTACATATTTAAATATATTTAAACTTAACAAGAGTTTAGTTAGGGAAAAAAAACAATCCAAAATACCCGTTCTGTAATGACAATAATCATTCCTAAAAGTAAGTATAACATTGTGAGCTAGCTTAAGTTATGTTACCCGTCCGTTGGCACATAGATAGAAATAATAACACAGCACAGGGAAATGTCATCTCTTTGTTCAGATACACTGAGGAATCATTACGTAGGCTCGGTGCCCTGACTTCATTAACATCCATAGTGTGAAGCTGAGAGAGACAGCCGCAGAAACAGATGCCTCGCAGATCATAAACTTTGACCTAATGTCTAGCACAGGATGAGAAAATTATATTCTGTTTCATAGACAAGCCACATCTCTGATCAATAGAACAGCCTACATACTGATAACAGCTATTGTTAATTACTGCTAATCCCATTCATCTCTCATCAACCAAGTGACACTGCTAGACTCTTTATTTTTACTGGATGGGAACAAATCCAATAAAGTCATTTACATTTATTGCCCATAAGCTGAGCTAAACAATGCAGAATTCTCATCCAGTCTGCTTCTGTCATAACCAACACAAACTACCCCTGTCTGTCAATTTTTTAATTAGTGTAAACAATTTTGGCAGCTTCATTCAACAATTGCACTGTATATGTTCTTACAGAGGTGTTATATAAACTACATTTATAAGCACTCTCTGGAGACTGCTAAAGGTTAACGCCATGGCCGGAGATGTGTTTTCACTCATTAGTGCGTGTTTTCACTGTCACACGGCACTCCAAACATGTCAGTTATATCCTTTTAGGCTCACCAGCAGCAAAGATACTAAGATTCTGAGCCACAAGGGTGATTTTAAAGTAAATTTCGGGCAAATAACCTACACAAGCTTCAATGGCTAATAGATTTCCACAATCACTCGTCCCAGACTGTATCCTGCTGACTTCTGTATTGGCAGCATACTGCCAGAATCATCAGTCAGTGTTGTACAATTGCAGCAATTTAGTCAGTGGGATGTAGTCTGAGGCAACACATCTCTTACTCTACCTCAATCTAATGATTGCATCGCCAAAAATAAAATTGGACCTACAACGCTAAGCAAAGACTTACCATACATTGACTGATTTCTCAGCAGAAAAAAATATGAAAGTTCAAAATAAAATTTTAATTGAAACAATAGTAACATATTTTGCAATCATTTTTATGAAGCTCATGTGGTGATCAGTTGCTTTGAACCGGTAGCAGATGGCTTTTAGATTGTAATTGCCTTGTGCTCTCAGCATTCATTTTCATACATTTGTATTGAAAATCATTTTGACGTGGTATGCTGGCTTTTAGAGATGATAACATGGTAGGAGTAGTTTGCAGCAAATATACAAACAGGAAGCATATCTTTGCTCATTTAACACATCGATCCAACCAAACAACTTTTCTGTAACATCACCCCAATATTTAACTTAAAGCTGAAACTGAACCAATAAAATGTTGCTTAATCAAAACCAAAACATAAAGCCTTTCCTGAATAGAAAAGATGCAAGGTTCCTTTGCCTGCTGGCCACTCTTAGCAGTGGTAAAATGGTGCAAGAAATGGTGCAAAATGTGCAGTGGTAAAAAGATAGTGGTGTAAGTAAATTGTGCAGAATCCCAAACTTTGTCAGATTCAAAATAACTGCTATTGACCCACCAGCCTCCACTTATCTATTGTACCCTGTGGTCAAGTAATTGTTGGTGTAAGTAACCACAGCATGCAGGGAGGAATCACAAATTTGACACTGTCTTAATGTCAAAGTCTGAATGATCATTGGACTTTCCTATATCTTCACTACTTTCTTTGCAAGGATGACTGTATTGCAAATTTCCATTTAGCCCAATTCTTGAATTAGGCTTAACACCTTCTCTTCCAAATTCTAATAATGAACTTATTCCTAACTGAGCCCTTATTGCCTAATAAACAAAATTCTACAAATCTGAACTTTCTATACTTTGTATTTATACTTTATATTAATTTCTGCTAAAACTTTTGGACCTTCTTGCATCCATATTCATGATTTAGGCTCCCTGTTCTCTCCAACATCTACTGGGCAGACTTGGAGAGCAAAGTCTGATTGGTTTAGATAATTATCCGTAAATTTCTACTGATTTCCAGAGATTCATTTGTAATCTAGAATGTTACAATTATACCTGGGGCCCCCATTTTTTGGCTGGACCTCATGCTTGAATGGAAAGTAAGGAAGAACTAGCAAAGCCAGCACAAAATACTTCTTTGTATGATGAATACATGAACGCGTGATAAACAAGCATCTGATTGATTGTTATAGGCGCTTTCATACAAGAAGAATACAAAATATTAAAAAGTTCAGAAAGCTCAGAAAGTTCAGAAAGCAATACATTTAAACAATAAAACATGATTTGTATTAAGACAT
>NC_092866.1:63164730-63177862 GCF_032062135.1 Pyxicephalus adspersus | reverse complement strand
TTGTGATTTTGAGGATGAATTGCTCCACAGTGGCTGTAACTACAGAGGTCAATGATGACTTATGCCAAGAAAACCTGCAGCTCACCTGCTGGCCGCACTAAGGCACACCTTGCAAGCTTCCATGTGCAACCAGGAGGTGACTCCGCGGCAAGCCACCTGTTGGTTGCACGTGGAAGTACATGCAAAGGGGTGCTTAACCACACTGACGCCAGTGGGCGACATAAGGTTTCCTGACAACTTATTTATTGCCGGCTCAAAATATTTGAATGTTCTTGGCTTGGCGAGGTTTCTGTGTAATGAATCTACCTTGTCTTTTGCAAAATTAAATTAGGTACAAGGTACAACTGAAATATTGATACTGTGGAGTGGTTGCATTTACCTTTGTTGTACTGAGAGTCATTTGAAGTATTGTCTACAACTATGTCAGAAAAGGGACCGAGAACAGCGTGACTGTGTGCACATAGTCTAACTGTATCTTCAACAATCACTTTAGACCTAATAGAAAGCTTTACCCTGGCTGCAGCTCAATGCCGTTATAGATCAATAAACGGCACCAAGATCATACAAAGACATCCCAGAAGGTTCCTTTAAACCATATATTCTATGAAGCTCTTAACACAAACAATATTTGAAATGCCCCTATTACTTGTTAAAGCCCGGAGAAGAGAAGATGCTTGCCGCAAGCTAGAAATAATCTAACACTTGCTACACAGACCATGCAGACATATAATACACAATATTCATGAAGTGTGCAGTATATATGTTCCTCCTTACCCTCTTTTGGTCCTCCAGTCCATGTGTCACTGGCTTTCTCCTTTGATGATGCTTAGTCTCCGTAACAGATTCCATTTTTTGGATTATTCGTTCAGGAAATCCATAAAATGAACAAATATATTCCTTTATAGCACGGCTCCATTTGACCATCAAACCAGATGTCCCACCACTGCAATAATGCAATCCATGTTCAAAATTCCAAAATGTATTTCAGGATAATGCATGCGCGCAATGCCGCCGAATCCTTGCCATATGAACACTGACCAAAGACGCTGTATCCATTGCGTTAGTTACCCTCTGACCACCATGGGAAGTCAGAAAGCCTAATCCACAAAAAAGCCAAAACCAATACACGATTTTACCTCAAAATGATATCAAAATGATGGTTTTCCACTCAAAAACATCTGCACAGAAATATAATGAATTCCGGAGGTTTGAAAAATGGCCAATTTTAAATCCAAATTGTGAAAAAAGAGAGATGTATTCCAAGGATTCCACACAACACTGTCACACCTATAAGTATGAAAAAAAATAAAACATTTAGTATTTATACCAGTTCTTTGTTAAGTTTAAATGTTATCCTTTAAAGGTATTCTTTACAAAAATTACAACCTTCTAACATGCATTTAAAATTGTGCTTTCATTCACAGATAACTGTAAATGTCAATTGCAGTGGGTTCCTGAAAATGCATTAAAAGCATCAAATCATGTCAAAAATATTATTTATTTATATATATATATTATTATTATTATTATTATTTAATATTTATTTATTAATTATGTGCATATGATTTTGCATTTCATGTTAATCTTTTGGTGTCAACAAGTCCTGAAGAACCTTCTTAAATCAGCAAATAATTAATTTGATAATAAACAACAGACACAAAAATAAAATATTGAAAGACAAAATAAAAATATACCAACCCACAGAAAACAAAATATTCCTGTGTGATGCTAGCAAACATTGTACACACTGAGGAAAAACAGGGGGTAGGGCTCTCATCTAGGAAAAGCAAAGACATCTGCTGCTCTTTACCTCTGCACGCTCAATACAGAATAGCCTTTTAGTGACTGAATATAAATTGTTCAAACCCTTGATCCTTTTTACTTCCAGAAGTCTATCAGCAGCCCGGGTGCTTGAGGCACAGCCTGTAACCCAGTCAATTATTTTACAATGGTCAATAAATGCACAATATGGTCACCAAAAGATGCAAAGCTATTGGACCCATTCATTGAAAAAAAGAAATATGGACAACAGGCTACGCTAGCAAGTAACAACGGGGCAAACAAATAACGTCGACTCAGAGGATTATAGGACTAATCGTATTCAGCATGCATATTAAACCCAAAGAAATGAAGCGGAACGTGTATAAGTTTCCAAACGGCGCAATAAAATATCCCAGAATGCAGTATTTCTGCAATAAACAGCAGGAAAATGACATCAATTAACAGTGGTAGCTGGGTAATTACTGCTAATTACTTCAATTACTGTGTTATGTTTTTTTTTTTTTTTTTGTACAAAGAATCAAAACAGAAATCATAGTAAATAATCACACAAAAACTATGATAACAATGCTGTATGCAATGTTGGTTTTCATTAGAGTAATAAAAGCAAAAGCTATATTGTGAACTTGTTATTATTATTATTATTATTATTATTATTAAACAGGATTTATATAGCGCCAACATATTACGCTATATAAATCCTGTTAAAACTTGTTAAACTAGAGAGAAAAATACAAAAGTACAAAGGTAAAGCAAGATCATAGACACAACACACAAAGAACTAAGATGTTATTATGACCACACATGCTGCACATGTGGACGTTTAATATCCAGGAATTGCCAGAACCTTTGCTGCCTAGCTAAACGTTTTGCACAACTGCACAGAATAAAGGTGTAATCTGTCCGTGAATTCACAAAAGTCTGAAATCTCAAATCACAGCAGAAAAAAAGAGCATCAACCAAAGCAAGATTAACACAATAAATGAACCGGAATGAATTGAGTTATACAATTGCATTGTTACTACTCCATCTATTGGGAAGCCATGTGAAGTTTGTGTGTTATATAGTCTTCCCCTAATGTTATCATGCACACCATGCAGGATCTCCTGTGATATAACATATCCTCTGTATAATGATGGGGGAACATCTGTTCAGCATCTGGTTACTCTGCACCACCCCACGTGTCTTATGCCTTTTGTTTCTTTGATGCAGGAGCCTTCCTTGTATGACAGCTCACGTGGCCGGAGGACTACAATGTGGTGATTCTATCCCGCTGGAATATATAAGGCAGGGGCATTGGAAGGTTGTTTTACTGATGCAGGAAAATGGAATATTTGTGTTGCACTGAGCGATTGTGTCAGGCATGCAAGGAATAAATCACTACATAAAGAATCAATGCCTATCACTATGTGGAGTACAAAATAATGGAATGGAAGATACATAGCATTGTATAAGGTACATGGGGGGTCCCCTAATAAAAGGAGCTCAGAACTCCGCTTTTTACATTTTAAGAGGTGCATTTCCCTTCCTTCCTCCATGACTTCCTCTCCTATTTAATGTACAGGGCTGCGTAATATGTTGGCGCTATATAAATCCTGTTTATTAATAGTAATGACACACAGAGTTTCGCTTTCATAAAGTAAAGAACCCCTTACATCCAGGGAAGATAGGGGTCTCCAAAAAATGAGGTGCCCCCCTTCCCTCCTAGACACACAAGGATCCCCTATTATGTAAGGTAAAGATAACACAGGGGTCCTCTATTATTGGGGATACAGAGCCCCCTTCCTTTCAGAATATTGGGGGTCATCTTTTATAAAAAGTCATCCCCTTCATGAAGTACAGGGACCCTTTTACTGAGACACATAGGGACCCCATTATAAAAAGTAAAAGGCTTTCTCTCAGGACACAGGGGTTCCACATTGTAAGAGGGGTAAAGCCCCCTCCTATCTCCAATACAGAGTGCCCGATTATACAAAACACAGACCCCCCTCACACAGGGGCCCCAATTATATAAAGCACAGACCCCCCTAAAGCACAGACCCCCCTCCCCCAGCACACTGACCCCTCACCAGCCCGGGAAGAAGCTGGGGTCTATCGGTCTCTCTCTCACGGTTCTTCCCCCTCACACACTCCGCTCTCACCAGCCGGGAAGGGGACGGGCTCGCTCAGTCAGACTCCGCTCTTCTCTTCCTCCGCTGCTCGCAGGACCAGACCTGAATCCCGCTTACTCCATCCATCCCGTTACCTGAGCAACTGTATCCCCGCCCCGTCCTACCAGCCAGTCATTGGCGAGACACGGAGTCATGTGCTAAAGTGTCGGCCAATCAGAGCTTGGAAAACCTCAGCATCCCCTCAGCCAGGTTAGGACTCCGCTCCCTGAGCGGGACGATTTGTGAGGAGGGAGTGAAAGGACCGGAGACCGGGACACCGGGGAGGAGGGGACAGGAGACCGGGACACCGGGGAGGAGGGGACAGGAGACCAGGACACCAGAGAGGGGAAACAGGAGACCGGGACACCAGAGAGGGGGGACAGGAAACCGGGACAACAGGGAGGAGGGGACCGGAGACCAGGACACCAGGGGAGGAGGAGACCGGGAAACCGTGAAGGAGGGGGCCAGAGACCGGGACACCTGGAGGAGGGGCCCGGGACACCAGGGAGGAGGGGACCAGGACACCGGGGAGGAGAGGACCGGACACAGGGACACCAGGAGGAGGAGACTAGGACACCGGGGAGGAAGGGACCGGGACACCGGGAAGGAGAGGACCGGACACAGGGACACCTGGGAGGAGGGGACTGGAGACCGGGACACCGGGGACGAGGGGACCGGGACACTGGGGAGGAGGAGACAGGCGCCCGGGGAGGAGAAGACCAGATACAGGGACACCGGGGAGGAGGGGACAGGAGACCGGGACACCAGGGAGGAGAGGACCGGACACCGGTGGGGAGGGGACTGGACACAGGGACCCCAGGGAGAAGGGGACCGGACACCAGGGAGGAGGGGACCAGACACAGGGACCCCAGGGAGGAGAGGACCGGACACGGGGGGGAGGGGACTGCATGCATGGACCGCGGGGGAGGGGACTGCACTCAGGGGCCCCCCAGGGGATGGATAGATTGAAGGGGCTGCATATGGGCACCTAAGACTGGGGGAGCCATTTAGGTACCCCAAATACAGTAACAGAAAGGAGACTACACACAGGGACCCCGGGGTGAGAGGAATGAGTGGATGAACACAGAAAGCCAATGTGGGGACCAAATACAGGGACCCTATGGGACATAGAAAGTGAAGGACCCCGAACACTGGGAACCAACAAGAAGTTTTGTCTGTAGTTTGGCCTCCATTGTAAAGTTTTTGCTGATTAACAATTAATGATTTTATAAGGAATGAAATGTTCTGGCCTCAGGGCTGGGTGGTCATCCATCTGCATGGAGTTTGTAGGTACTTCCCGTGTTTGTGTGGGTTCCCCTGGGTTTCCTCCCACATCCCAAAAACATGCACTAAGGTTATTTGGCTTCCCTATAAATATTGCCCTTACACTGTAATAATGACGTATGACTATGGTAGGGACATTAGATTGTGAGCTCCTCTGATGGGTAGTGACATGACTATGGACTTTGTACAGCGCTGCGTAATATGCTGGTGCTATATAAATACTGTGTAATAATAATATTTGTATTGCTGCTGATATGTTGGGTCAGTGAACTCTTCTATAACCAATTTGGCCAATTTAAAATCAAACCAATGTAACCAAGGATTGCAGCGCCCCCAAGTGGTATGTGTTGATCATGCAGTACAGAAAACTTTCCTCTGCATTGTATCTACCTCATCTGCATGGCTATGAGTTACATTTCAGGCTAAGATTTAGGAATTGTGTTAACGCCCATTGTGTCACACAGTAGGCTATGTTCACACAAACATTTGACAGCGGAACTACAGCAGTTCACCTCTGTCAAGCAGTCCTCAGCTACCCTAAAATACTCAAATTGGAGCAGTTTATTCAAACACAACTCCAAAAACAAGATATTTAAGGCAATGATCATATCTAGCATATTCATTAGAATACTAATATTTCAAATAACAATGACAAATTTTACTTTGTGGCATTGTTTCTTGTTTCATTGAGTAATTCAAGTAATCATGAAAGAATATCAAATCAATAAGTCTCAAATTGCGTACTGACACTTTTAAACAACTCACAAATTTGATTTGCTTTTTCAGGAGTTATTTTTGAGACATGTATCCATAAATAAATATACTTATTAATCATCATCACAATTAGAAATACACACACTTTATTAACTAGGCAAACTTTTTTACCACACCTAAAACATTTTCTTGTTCTCTGTTCCTTTAAGTTGTGTCTTCATTATATTCAGCTATGGTATTATTTATTTCATGCATACAGATTTGAATGAACCCAGGCTATGCTGAAAAAATAATTACCTGCCCAAGGTATGCCGCTGCCCCAGTCTAATCGCTTGAGATATTTTCAATGATATTAGCATTTCTAATGCAAATAAATACAATTTTATTTTTCCTTGTTAGCATTAATTTTACGCTGTGGAGAATCTGATTTCCAAGCTTGAAAGAAAGTCAGGTGTGGTTAGAGAAATATTTTTCTTTAGCATTCATTATTTGTCTCACAGTCTGCCAGCTTTGGAAACATATATATTGTATATGTGCATGTGTCTGAATGATTATAATTATATGGTATGACTATGGAGTCTGCAAGGGTCTGCACATTATGTCAGTGCTATATCATGCAAAAAGAAAGAAAATAAATAAGTATAATGTTTGTTTATTCAGTGTCTGCATCTTCAATAACCTTATACTAATATCAATATACACTCACAGATACACCTTGTTATTACTGGGTTGGACTCCTTTTACATTTAGATCTGCTGTAATTCTACATGGCATAGATTCAACAAAATGCTCAAAACATTCCCCAGGGATTTTGTTCCACATTGACATTACTGCAGAATTGCAGGCTGCACATCCATGATGTGATTTACCTGTTCTGCCATATTCCAAAGGTGCTCCATTGGATGAAATGATCGTGGTAGTCATTTGAGTCCAGTGAAATCATTGTCATAATCAAGAAAAATCTTACGTCACCAGATCTTGCACCTGGGTCAGGTGACGTAGGATGAAGAACCCGGAAGAAGAGGAGAAGATGGCGGCCCCAGGTCCGGGATGAATGACGGGACAACGCGGGATCTGATGCAAGACACCCCGGGATAGGTCAGACTGGCCCGCGGGATTAGGGGAAGTGTATTTTTTTTTGGTTCCTTTTTAAATTATAATGCATTGGTACTAAGGGGTTCAAAGTGTACCAAGAAAATATTTCCTACATCATTACACCACCCCCAGTCTGAACCATTGATGTAAGGCTGAATGGATCCATGCTTTTTTGTTGTTAATGCTAACAATAATTCCTCACCCTGCCATCTGAAAGTTGCAGCCGAAACCAATCATACGACCAGGCAATGCTTCTCCAATCTTCTCCCATTCGATTCTGGTGATACAGGAACATAGAACAGAACCGAGGAAACTGACTGAAGACTACAGGCCACAGGCTGTGCAAACCACAAGAACAGTTTGTTTCTAGATACAAGTAATAGCATTACAATATTGAGTGATACTTCCCCCACCTCCTAGATCAGGGGTGCCCACACTTTTTGGGCTTGCGACCTACAAGTCAAAATGATCTACCAACAATAAAAACTTGGAGTTGATTTTGAAAGGCAGGGCTCCGCAACCTACTTGCGTTGCCTTTGCAATCTACCGGTAGATCGCGATCCCCCTGTTGGGCATCCCTGTCCTAGATTGTAAGCTCTTCTGGGCCGGGTCCTCTCCTCCTCCTGTGTCACTGTCTGTCATTTGCAACCCCTTTTTATTGTACAGTGCTACATATTAGGTTGGTGCTATATAAATCCTGTTTATTGTTAATAATGATGTTTTACCTTCTAACACATACTTTTTAAAATCCCATAAAACTTATAACATAGTAACAGGTAGTAACCTCATTTCTTTGTCTCCTACATTCATTCTTTTCCAGTACTGCAACCTCTCTAAAACCGTTGGAAAGGATCGTGAAAGATCCTTTCCAACGACAAAAATTGGAAGTGTGTACGCAGCTTAACAGATATTCTGACATTGAAGGCTACAATAGTCTTTCATTATTCATTTGGCACAGGTATAAACCATTGCAACATCAGGAAACTCACACTGGGAACCTACACGCAAGGCTGTAAAAATTTAGCAGCAGTGAAGTAAAAACAGTAAATGCTAAAAGTTTAACACAAGTATTGTATTTAAAAAATGGCAAATGGTTTACGGTATACAGTGCTTTCACAAGCCATTATTTAGGGTCATAAGCTTTTTAACTGTGGAAATACAATTCTAAAAATATATGCACCATCTAAAGTTTCACTGTACTGTAGTCATACCATTACAGATTAATTCTTAGTGGTTTCTATTGGGTTGCACTATATCTCTTTGTCCTAAAAAAAATAGAACTGATAATGAGTTTATTGCATGAAAACGATTGTTTTGCACTTCTAAATTGATGCATGCAGAAGAGTTTGCTCCATATCAGTTATCTACAAATGGTATTATTACATGTCAGTCAAAGAGAAAAGCTTTAATTAGACCTCTGCAATTATGTCTTGTCTGGGTTCTTTTAACAATGTTCCCAGACTCAACCTTATCTGTAATTTGATTCTGTCTAGTGAGCAAAGGATTTCTTACCAAAACACTGGAAGTGCTTTCTTCCTCTCTATCTCTCCAACAGGAAAGGTCTCCATGCTGCATTCACCTCTGGCTGGCTTAGTCACGCTGATTTCAGGAGACTCATTGATACCCAATGATGGCAAGCCTTGGATTATCACTGTACGCCTCCCTATAATTGGGCTTTTGGCAAGAACTGAACATTTACTATGAGCGATTGAAAGCTGACAAACACACACACATATATAACTTCCATCAACCAAAGTCTTCAATCTACAATCTATCATGAATTATTATTATTATTATTATTATTATTATTATTAAACAGGATTTATATAGCGCCAAAATATTACGCAGTGCTGTACATTAAATATGGGTTGCAAATGACAGACGAATAGAGACAGTGACACAGGAGGAGAGGACCTTGCCCCGAAGAGCTTACAATCTAGGAATTATGCAGCTAGACTTGTCTATCCTTCTATTCATTATTCCTCATCTGCTGCAATTCTCTACACTGGTTTCCATTTTACGGAATCAAATTCAAGTTATTGTGCTTTGATTTTAAATCTCTCTCTCAGCTCCTATCCCTCCTACATTCTGCCGTGATACACAAATACCTAGGCACCCCCTCCATTTCTCTAATGACCTTCTAATGACTTCCTCACTTATACCCTCTTCCAATGCATGACTGCCACCACTCTCTAGAACTCTCTTCCTCATCTTATTTGATTTGCTTCCACTTTGCACACATTTAAAGGAGCCATGAAACCCATATTTTTAAACATACCTACCTATCTTCATCTATCTCCTTAATCTTCACTAATTGGCCGACATTCCATATTCCCCACCATTTGTGTACTATCCTCCCTAACCTTGTAAGATTGCAAGCTCTAGGAGGAGAAAATCAAGTTATTATTGTGATAATACCACAAATCATCTGAGATAGTCCCAAAAAATCCTGAATAGCCACCAATGCATTACATAGCCTGAAGGGCCATCACAAGGTACTCGTGATCCCCCCTTAGCCTTAAATGGGTGTTCTATTTATCCATTTGTTGAATGAGAATCAGGCCGTCCGTCTCATTGGGATCAAGCTTTGTAAAAACTCTTTATTCTCCGCATTGTTAACATTTGTAGTCATTGCAAGGCTGCTGACTCTAGAAGTAAATGTGAAATAAATAGACAAATGAAGCCCTTTCCTAAAATTTCTCTAATATATTACTCAATGGCCAGATTTTCAGGGCCAAACAGGTTTTATAGCAGGGCAATCACAGGGTCTATGAAGGTAGCCCATAGAGAACACATCTGGGAAAACAACATAGGGTTGCAGCACACCTTTTATTATTATTATTATTATTATTAATAAGCAGGATTTTTTATAGCGCCAACATATTACGAAGTGCTGTACATTAAATAGGGGTTGCAAATACAGACTAATACAGACAGTGATACAGGAGGAGAGGACCCTGTCCCGAAGAGCTTACAATCTAGTAGGTGGGGAAATTTACACACAATTGGATGGGAGATATGTAGTGGTGGGGAGTAGTGATGGTTTCAAAAGATAGAAGAAGATGGGTAGGCAAGTTTGAAAAAAATGGGGTTTGAGGGCTCTTTTAAATGAGCAGAAAGTAGGAGCAAGCCGAAAAGGATGAGGAAGACCCTTCCAGAGAGTCGGGGCAGCTCTTGGTAGCATTTAAAATTAATATTTATTATTAGCCTGTATTTATATAGCGCCAACATATTACGCAGCACTGTACAAAGTGTCTAGTCATGTCACTAGCTGTCCCTTAAAGGAACTCACAATCTAATGTTCATACCTTAGTCGTATGTCTTTTTAATACAGTCTATGGACAATTTGGGGGGGAAACCAACTGCAAGTTTTTGGAACATTGGAGGAATCCGGAGTACCCATGCAAACACAGAGAGAAACTGCAAACTCCATGCAGATTGTGTCCTGGCTGAGATTCGAACCTGGGAGCTAACCACTGAGCCACCATGCTTTAAATTTATATTAATGCATAATAAAATATTTGCCACTTGAAGCCTTCAGGGGAGATCTCCATTTCCTCCTTTTTGCCGTTGCTGATCTGAAAAATTGTCCTGAATTGTAAACACGTCCTCTTCTCTTTCCTGAAACTAAGACTACATACACACGTGCAATAAATATCATTTTCTGTTGTACAGCAAAGAGAGACAAACCACATCAAAGGCAACAGGATTTGCACAGACAACTTGGCGTAGATCTTTGGGCTACAAATGCACAGCCAAAAGCAACAATCTGTAGCAGCCCAGTGCAAACAAAATGTCCCAACCGCTCCAATTCAAGTAAATAGGAGCAGTTGGGGCCTCGGTTGAGCCCACAGCAGACTGCTACGGTTCACCACGGGTCTGAAATGCCCCTAAGAGATGCAGACTGACTCAGGAAGCCTGTCCAGGCAAGAAAAGCATGTCCAATTAAGTTCAGGTAGAATTGGTTTTCGAAGTTTGTAAACTCCATACAGATGCTCAATAATTGTGACTTGGAATGATAGTGACCAATGGTGTTATTGACTATTTTTTGGGACAGCAGAGTTAATTAGGGAGGGAAATATCTTCTAAACTAGAAAACAACAAAAGTTAGTCAGTGATCCAGAACTGTGAATCATAAACAGGGGCCCTGAGGCTAAAAACCAGAGCAGCTGGTACTACAAGGAACAGCCAAGAGACTGAATGCTTATCGCAAGATTATTTGTAAGATATATGCTGAATAACTAAGGGTAAGAGGGGCAGCCAGGCTGGGGAGGAAATGGCTAGATGATGCTAAACATTCTTTAGGAAATGAGTTCTCACTTGCTGCAGCTTCTAATTTACATTTTGAGATACTCTCAGTGTGCTGGGAAAGCAGAGTATCCAAATTAAGCATAAGAGAGAACTCTGAACATCCCTGTAAGACTGAAGGGAAGGCTGGAGGTCAGCTTTAAGGACAAAGGACCACTAAACCCGCGTCACCATCTTCTTCATTCTTCTCTTTCAGTAGACAATTTTCAACCAAAGGAGTTCACAGCATGCACAGTGGAAGTTGGGAATGCCGGGTATAAGTAACATAGAGGAAAGGAAGAGAGAAAGTGGCCCTACCTATGTTTACTTAAGGAAGTGGTCTGCCAACCCCATAGTAATTCAAAATATCAAAAGAAGAGAGAAGAGAGAAGAGACAGGGTTTTTTTTGACAAATATTACCTAGATATATTTTTCACATAATTCAAAGTGTACAATGATAGCGACAAATTATAATCCTGGAAGTAAAAGCACACAATTAAAATGCAGTATTAGGGAAGGCAACCCTGGATTAGTAGGGATATGCATTGCTTTCTAGACAATCAGTAGTCTGACTAAATGTTGCAACAGATGTAAGTGCTCAAAGGTCTCTAACCCGACGCGTTTCACCAAAGGGCTTCATCAGGGGATACATAGAGCAGCTGTATAACAAGATATGACAATGTACAGTGTCAATAAACAATAAAGGTAACATTACAGTATGCAAGGATATTAGGGTAAAACTTGTTTACATGTGTACAATTGTAAAACGTATAATCCATAAATAATACCATGATCATATAAATGATATGTGGTGTACTAGGTGACTAATGGTATTCATGGTAATTCTAAGTTGCCCATGTAATGGTGTCCAAATAAATGTTCTGACAATTGATGGATTAATGCAAAGACTCACTGGATAGTTGTGGAAGGTGCAGAGAAACGTGATTTACTATCAGTAGAAGGATTACGGTGTTTCTGAGAGGACCGTATGCAGAAGACATAGCCCAGTCTTAAATGGGGATATAAAAACAAAATGGCTCCAGGATGATTTCTACCAATGCTAGGCCCCTGTGGATGTTATTATTATTATTTACTTATTCACTAGTAAAGCAATTAATAAATGAATGGATGAAGACATGCTAAATTTTTTTCAAAAAAGTAATTATGCATCAAAATGCATTTTTGGTTACTAATGGACTAGTGACAAAAAAAAACTCTGTGGGTAATAAGGGTATATGACATATAATAAGAGTTAAGTTAGGATAAATTGCTGCTCTCAAATGAAGATCCAAATAAAGGAGAGAAACTTGAAACTTGAATGTTAGTCACATATAAGGAAGGGCTGACTCACTTGCAAGGGAAGCCGATGGAATAGGAACATGGTTGTGCTGTTGGGCTGTATGTTTGTATATCTGTTTGAGGACTTAAGGGCATGAAACTTATGATTACTGTGATTTATATTGAAAATTGAAAGAGATTACTCATTATTAGCTAAACATGATTTAAATATACCATTGCTGCCATAACCACCTCCTTCCTTGCAACAATTTTAAATAGGAGGGCTGCTGGAAGTACAAACATCAGACTTCTCTGCTTTCTCCTAAAGAAGTGGAATTTTTCTGCGAAAGGCGTCGAGAAGTGATTCAGAATTGAAACCCTTTGGGGGTATTTAAGGAGAGGTCATTATATACACCCACAATGTTTTATGTATTTGAAATTACCATATTTTTTGCCGTATAAGACGCACTTTTTCTTCCCCAAAACTGAGGGGGAAAAGTTGGTGCGTCTTATACGACAAATACTGTGTTATAAAATAATTAAAA
>NC_092866.1:63159176-63162181 GCF_032062135.1 Pyxicephalus adspersus | reverse complement strand
GTTTGAACAATGCAGGAAGTGACATGTAAAGGAGAAAGTGTATCACAGAACAATCCACGATCACCGAACGACCGTACACACAATAGATAGCAAACAATGGTCGTCCAATCAGATTTGCTGGGACGGTTGTTCGTTTCCAGCAAAATTCCTCGTCCATCGGCGTCATTGTGCACTTTTTTTCTTAATGATTATGGGATGATCGGTCGTTAATCGTTAACAGCAATAAATATTGCACGTTTGTACGTAGCCTAAGTGAATGGTAGCAGTCATGTTTACTTAGCACTCTTTTATTGTCTAGAATATTTCAACAATGATAATGACAACCATACTGACACAGAAAAAGCCACCAGAGGTATGTTGTCTCTCTGTCCACATTTGCCCCTCTTGCTCCTTCTCTGCAGAAGTATTAAAAAATAAAAGCAAATGGCCTTGATGTATACACAAGCTTTGCTTGTTTTATCTCCTTTCTCTTTGATAAAAATGATGTCACTTTTTTTTACTATGTTGTGCACCAAAGTGTCAAAATCTTTTCCTGGAATTAGGTAGAAGTGGCCCTCAGTCAATATAAAATTTATGTATTAAATTATTAAAAGTATTTATATAGCACCAACATATTACGCAGCATTGTACCATTAAATACGGGTTGCAAATGACAGACAGATACAGACAGTGAGACAGGAGAGGACCCTGTCTTGAAGAGCTTACAATCTAAGAGAAAATTAATAATAGCCTCCTAAAGATGTAGTCCTCTCAAAGGACTGTTTTCTCTCAGTTTTATCTGAGTTTGATATTCCTTCACTATAAAAAGAATCTAAGCGTCTGTATGTGAAATACGATGATCAAAATATAAATGACAAGCTTGTAAAAGACACATCAAAAATAGCATTATGATGAACAATAAATCAGTGAGTGTAGACACCAAAAATGATTTGTTCAGTCTTGTAAAATTGATTTGTGTTCCAAATGGGTATACAGTAATCAAAAGCAGAGAAACCGAGGACGACCCCATCAATGAACTTTAAAAAATATAAAACAACATTTTATGGAACGGTGATAAAGATCCGATAATTTTCAGTAGTACAGAGACATATTTCAAGAAAAGCAGATGGTTCCTTGGGACCCAAAATAATGGAGAGAAGGGAATAGAGAATGGAACAAGGCTTTCCATCAATGTCATCACATGTGTAACCTGATCTGCTGCAGTTCTGGAATCCAGAAATTAAAGTGGGGTAATGTCCAGTGGGGACGAGGAAATGTTCCACAGTGCAATGGATTGGACCTCTCTAAGGGTTACCTTATACCTCACCGAAAGCCTTTATTAAATTGATTGGGAAATACCCAGCTAACCCTCACTAAGAAGTCCCAGAGATGAGCATTCATTATTAATGCTGTATTATCTACTTATTAATATCTAAACGTATTGTGCTACTTGATTGGATTTTCACAGATGTGCGGTGTACCTCTAACTAGTTCATGAAGCTGCAATTCAGTGAAAGGATCATTCTGTCTAAAAAAAAATCGCTACTTTTTAAAATAGAACTTATCAGGTCCAGATGGGGTGTCTGCATTATTATTTCTCGGGCATTTTCTTTTGTTTTCATCTGGTGATCCATGCCATGGCAGAGGAGGGTTAGGAGTAGAAATAATGTCTATTATCAATGCTCTGGCCAGACTCATCCATCCTTCCCACTGCTCCTCTTCTGCTGCTTATCTTTGTAGTTCTCTTCATTGGCTTCCATTTCACCTTAGAATCAAATTCAAGTGCTTTGCCTTCAAATCCCTCCACAGTTCTTGTCCCACTTACATTTCTGATACAAAAATACTCCCGCAGCCGCTCCTTTTTGCTCCTCCAATGACCTACTAATGACTTCCCCACTCATAACCTCATCACACACACGGCTCCAAGACTTTTCTAGAGCTGCCCCGGCTCTCTGGAATGGTCTTCCTTGTCCTATTTGGCTTCCTCCTACTTTCTGCTCATTTAAAAGTGCCCTCAAAACCCAACACTTCAACCTCACCTACCCGTCTTCTGAAACCCTCACTACTTCCCACCACTACATATCCCCCTCCTATTGTGTGTAAATTCCCCCACCTTCTAGATTGTAAGCTTTTCGGGGCAGGGTCCTCTTCTCCTCCTGTGTCACTGTCTGTCAGTCATTTGCAACCCCAGGTTGCATCACTGCGTATTATGTTGGCACTATATAAATATGGTTTAATAATAATAATGTAAGGGAAGGTTCACACCTGCTTTTATTGCACTGCGGGTTGCTCCAGCACTTGCACAGTGCTGGTTCAAAATAAACCATTGTCAGCACGTGGCAGCTGGCCGCGGTGAGTGGTCCTAGTACAGCATACAGCAACCCCTATTCATTCCTTATGGGGCTGCCAAAGGGCGACGCTTCATGTAGCATCTCCCCAACTGGCAGAAGTTCCTGGCATGAGGAAGCATTGATTTCTGTTGGGATAAACAAGTATGCTGTTACGGTTATGCTTTTTTCAGACCTAAACTAAGAAACGAGTTAATTGAATAAAAACACATCACCATACACTATAAAAATTATTTTAATATACGGAAATTGCAAATATGCCCGTTAATCCTGGCAGAAACAGTGTGTGCTAATAACCTTTGTTCTATGTCTGGGAACAAGGATGGGTTTTGGACGGGGGATAAAAAGGGAGACATTACATGCCTAGGAATTCCGGGCTGTGTTATATCAATGAAAAAGGTAGGCGTATGACATATTGTTTGCACATTAGATATCCCTCCGCTCTTCTATTGCACATGCAGCATGCTTAAAGAAATAAAACACAAAAAAGTCTGCAAGCCAGCAACACATGATTACACAAAAAACTTTCAGATCTAGAACAGCATTATTAAAGATTAAATGAAATGATTGCAAAGCACATTTTTTATAATTTACATATCTATACATGTAACAAACAAATATTATTATTATTATTATTAACCACCTAAGCGTTACACTGAGGTCTAGATTTCCGTACCA
>NC_092866.1:63156309-63158432 GCF_032062135.1 Pyxicephalus adspersus | reverse complement strand
CGATGGAGGACGACGCTGGATGAGCACAGGGGGACCAGGTAAGTGAAAAATCTCGGGCTTAACCATCCTTGCAATTTTTTTTTGCCCGAGCGAAGGTTGGGCTTAACTGCAAGGAGGTTAATAAACAATATATATTTAGCGCCAACATATTACGCAGAAAACAATAAACTAGAAGTTTGAATGGTTTTACCCACAAGAACTTTCAATCCAAAGTAAATTAAGGAAATGAGACACGATGAATCATTTCTAATTTGTACAAGCAGCAGTCGCGCTTTGCTTGCTTTTACATGAATCTATAACTCCATATAATTATGTGAATAGTAAGTAATGATGAGCAGTTTAGGATGGATGTTGGTGTATGGAAGTCACAATATCATGTAATTGAGGCAGCCTCGAGCAGGAAGAAGTGATGAAAAGCAGAAGTGATAATTCGTTTTTTGGGTTTCTGATTACAGTGAGATAATGAGGGATATCTGTGTGCACAGGAAATGTGTTAGGTGTCCCTTAGGAAATGTATGCTAGTGACCCTGTAATGAAGCAAACTCCATTAAACCAGTATTACTCCAACCATAAAAAAACAGAACATGGTGTGCACATTGTGGCTTACAGCTTCAGTGTTGCAACGCTTGCATGTTTCTATGCAATGGACATATGCTATGTATCAACCCCTCTTGGCTACCATTAAATAAAAAAACATTATCTTGGGGATCAGCTTTAGGGTTTGTTCAGACTGGGACAGGATCAGCAATGTCTGGAGACTGACAGCATACCAGCTGCTTAAATCGTACCTAAACTCTGAAATTTGGACAATCCTTTTATGTAAGGTAAAAAAAAAAAAAAGATGCAGCACCGGCCCCTAATTCTCAATTGCCTAGGCGAACAGGTGAATGAATCGGAGCGCAAAGCCTCCCAGGATACCTATGTCACGCATCCTGGGAGGCTGTTGGGTGCTCCTTCTGTGCATGCCCGAGATGTTCTATTCGAAGAGAAAAAATTTGCTGATCTCATGCATGCGAAGTGAGATTGTGCAAAGTTTTTTTTCCAACCTAGATCACCCGATCTCATGCCTGGGTCGGGTGACATAGGACATAGAAACCAGGAATAGGAGGCGGAGATGGCAGCGCACGGTGCACCGGCTCGGAGGCGGGTGCTGGGACGGCGCGGGACCCGATGGAAGACACCTCCGGACTGATCGACTGCGCCACGGGATTGAAGGTAAGTGGATTTTTTTTTTGTTTTAGCCATTTTTGAGGTTAGTTCCTCTTTAACAGCTTATAAGAATGCACCAGAATGTGGACATTTTACAGTGGACAGTAGCAAACAATGCTGAACTGCTCACCACCCATGCATTTCCTAATTATGATCACCGTCCGCTGGTGAAACACTACATGTAACATCTCCACCATGGGCTGTAAGGATTAGGTACACCGCACTGCAACCTCACCACCAGTCTGAACAAGCCTTTAAATTTAAACAAATATGTGATTGTTATATTTCCAAATTTTGTCAATTTCCAAGCTAAAATCCTCGTAAATGTAAACTAAGTCCATGTTCAGACCCAATGAACGGATTCCTGGGGTGAGAAGCTATACGTAGCATCTTACCCCACGGCATGCCCATAGAGAATGAATGGGAGTGGCAAGTAGGGATGAGTGAGCGAGAATATTAGGTTTGATCTTGCGGCAAATCTGGCCTTTCTCGCTTACCTCTTAGGAAATAAATATTATTCCTGATAGAAACCTAAAGACATAGCCGATCCAGAGGAAGGGAAAAAAAAAACATTATAAACGTGGTTCAATTTACTCCAACAGGGAAAAAATTCCTTCCTCATTCCTTAAAGCAATGAAAAGTTCCTTGGATCAACAGCCTCTGGAGTCATTCCTTTTAAACCATCCAGTTATTTTCTGTGCTTCCAGAAAAGCATCAAATCAAACATCATTCTAGAGGGAATACATTTGGGGGAGTCAGAAATAGAAAAGGATCTGGGGGTTCTGGTAGATCATAGACTTAATAACAAAAGTTATTAAAGTACTTTCTTGTATTATTAGAGGAATAGACTGCAGAGATGGAGACATAATCCTGCCCCTGTACAAAGCATTGGTCACACCACATCTGGAATATGC
>NC_092866.1:63096893-63155797 GCF_032062135.1 Pyxicephalus adspersus | reverse complement strand
TTTTTTTTGCCTTCCTCTGGATCAACAATGTCTTATAGGGTTTTATGTCTAGGATATAGTTATTTCCCTAGTGGGTGAACTTGATGGACTTATGTCTTTTTTCAACCTAACCTAATATGTAACTATGTAAACACAAATCTATAATTGTAACATTGACATTGACCTTTTCCTGATGTTTATTTTGTTCTAATATTTGTATATGGCGAGGATATGTTACTGCTGTTATTGTTTTCACCCCTTTCCCATCCTGGGTGTATTCACACTTAACTTACTAAAAAAAAAAAACCTTTGAAATAAACTAACACAAATCTATAGAATATATCAGATCCCCCAAAATGTGGTCTCTTGTGATTGAAATCCCTTCAGTTTTAATTCAGGTCTGATCTGATCTAGCAGACTAGAAATGGGATCTCAAGTGACAATCTTCCCTTGTGTATGAGATTTAAAGTTGGAATACATTCTGATGGTATTAATATTATCTAATAATAATAAAACAGGATTTTATTAGTGCCAACATATTACGCAGCGCTGTAAATTAAGTAGGGGTTGCAAATGACAAATGAATACAGACAGCGACACAGGAGGAAGAGGGGACCCTGCCTCAAAGAGCTTACAATCTAGGAGGTGGGGGAGGTATCACACAATAAGAGAGGAGATATGAAGTGGTAAGTAGTGAGGGGTGAGTTTGATATTTCTGGGATGTTCATTACAATAGTTAAAGAAATTAGAAACATAAAAATACTAGATTTAAGATTTTAGAAGTTTCTATGCTACAAATGCAGTCATTGTCAGAGATTTATCTCGTGCCTATGATCAGTAGTATCAGACAAAGGAGTGCTAGCAGACAAGCCCAGGGTGAGTCACATTATGGCTGCACTTTGGCCATCCTACCATGTCTGTGAAAGGCTTATTGGACAGATAAGACTAGGAGCTGGGATGAATTGTTTCCTAAAGTAGCTATTTCATTTGCAAAACAATAAATAAACAGTGTGTAGTTGTTGCCGGTAATTAGGTGACTCCTGTAGTCATCAGTCTAAACACATTATATTGTCCTGTATATATTTAATGTGGCTGAATTCTCCAGTTGAAGGTAACACTTAAATTCCACCTTCCCCATACAGCACCTGCAAATACCAAACATATTGTGCAATCCCATTTCTATAGAATAAAGCATTGAATCAATCAAAAAAAGGGCTTTATATTGATATTTGGGGAAACAACTTAACTGCAAATTAAATGGACAATCCAATCAGATTTTTAAATGAGGTTTTCCTAATTTACATTTATAAACAAGTGTATGGTATATTATAATACTTGTTGTCTGTCCCAAAAGGTCAACTATAATATGCAATGATGAAAAATGGAATGTCTAACTAGCAATATAGTAAATAGGTTAATAGCTTTGTATATACCATCAACTGAGGAAATTAATTAACTGAAATTAAATTTTTAGCAACCAATCAGATTGTAGTTTATTTATTTGTTAATAAATTAATAGATGCTAATAAAGAATAAAAACAGTCACCTATACATTGCCGTAATGCTTGCTACGCGTGTTTGTATGTTGGTTGCATTTCATCAGCACACAAATACACTCTGGTGCACTGGTTGCCTTTATAAAGTAATTGGCAGGCCTAAGACAACTCATTTAAACACAAAATCTCATGCACATGAGTACAAAAACATGAATGCATTGCATAGGAATGTATTAGCGTAAAGGAAGCCTAGAATCTCATTAGACTAAACTTAACTATATAACTATGACTATGGACCCTGAAATGCACTATGGAAGACAACAGTGTTACATAACTGCATTATTAAATACATAAATATAGGCATTACCTATTGAATGTACAGCACTATGTAATATGCTGGCACTATATGAATCCTGTTTATTAATAATAATATTAATAACATTAAATCTGCAGCTTTCATTATATTTTCTATAGTCCTTGAATGTATGGGTATTTATTAATTAAAGAAATTTTAATATATATATATATATATATAATATATACACACACTTAAATACTTATCATCTTATGCTGTACTTATGTCTGTACACATGTATATTGATCTATATATGTATCTATTTTATCCAATTTTGTTATATCTATTATAAACTGATTCAAATTTTCATTACTTGTAATATCCTCAAGTTGAATCTACTTTTGCCTTTCTGTGGTGTTGTTGCTCTGAGGAAGCGGGTTGTCCCTGTTAAACCTGTCGGGACACAAAAATCACAGTGTTTTGGATTTCCTCATATTTACCATTGATATTGGATTATGTATGAGTCACAATTTTACTCATATTTTATCACAATATATGTAGAAAACAGAAAAATGCAATGTTTTTAGATTCATGGTTGAAATAAAGAGTTATCATATTTTATAATATTTTAGATTATGCTGTTATGAGATTATACCACACAACTTTCTACTTTCCTTGTCTATTTACCCAATTCCCTTTTTTCAAATATGGTAAGCAATTAGCATTTTTTGGTGGTCACCCCTATATCTTTTAATTAAAGATATTGTTATGCTGCATAATATGTTGGCGCTATATAAAATCCTGTTTAATAATAAAATTAATAATAATAATAATAATAATAGTGCAGAGTACAGGTTTAATGTAAATCTATTTCTCCCCCAGGCAGATGCTGACATTCATTTCTGGTAGCTGCATTAAAATAATGCTAATTTTAATTAAAATAACACTGATTCTGAATAAGGCTATACATAATGCTGCTACTTCTGTTTTATTATTATTATTATTAATAATATTAAACAGTATTTATATAGCACCAACATATTACACAGCACTGTACATTAAAATGGGGTTTGAAATGACAGACTAATACAGACAGTGGTAGAGGAGGAGGAGAGGACCCTGCCCCCGAAGAGCTTACAATCTAAGAGGAGGGGGAAGTCTCACACAATAGGAGGGGAGATATGGAATGGTGGGGGGTAACGAGGGTTTAAGAGACAAGAAGACAGGTAGGATAGTCAAGTTTGAAAAAAATGGTTTTGAGACCCATTTAAGCAGAAAGTAGGATCAAGCTGAACAAGACGAGGAAGACCATTCCAAAGAGTTGGGGCATTCCTTATAATAAAAGCCAAGATTTCTTTTTTGTGATCATTTCACACAGAAGTATATTAAAAAAGCAAACTTTACACTCATGTTTGTTTTTTATAAACTGTGGTAATGTACAGAAATACAATGGCTGCTTAGTAAAAATAATTTTGCAATATGCACCAGGTAAATAATAAATAAAAAGAAAACAATGCTATCAATAAATAAAGCCGTCATACAAATGGGAACCAATACCGCGGCTTTACTCTTGGCGCCTCTCTGCAAGAAAACAGATTCACATCCAGGTTTGGGCAATGCGTTTCCAGGATGAGTCTGAGTGTTTTGACATATAATGGAGTTCCTCTTAGATAACACAGCATGCTTTCCCGGAGTCTGTCAGTGTGCAAATTCATGTTATAATGCAATGGTACATTCAGTGTGATTGCAGCCATGATAAATGATTATCTGCAGTGTGTGCACAGAAAACTGGAGCTTCCGGCTCTGCAGCTTTTTGCTAGAGGTAAGTATCAGTGTGATTTTCTTTAAATAATAAGTGGCATCATGACAATATGTAAGATAACAGAAAATGTACAATTGTATTCATAGTTGCGGAATGCTATAAAGATGCAAGAACATTTATACCCCAAATATAGAAAACATTGTATAAAATATTATTAAATGTGTGTGCAGATATAGTGCTTGGTAAGGGAATCTTATATATCTAGGTCTTTAGGGTTAATACGCATGGCAGTATTAACCTCGGTAAAAAGCACCTTCAATAAAAAAAAATCTGACTTTTATGTTTGGCAATGTCTACTTGGGGAGATTTCATTTCACTTCCTGTCTTAGAAACACAATAGAACCGTCATGATTTAAAGGACTGATAGGGGAGGGCCAGGGATAGTCAGTTCTGAGGGGGAATGGGTTAAAAATGCCCTCCAGCAGTGCTTGAGTAAGGCTGAGTACACACGTGCCATGATTGTCATTGGAAAGGATCTTTCACGATCACGATGCAAGAAGGAGCGTTTTACATACAGCTCCGTTGTGCTCTATAGAGGGGGAAAGTAGCACCCCACTGTGCCCTTTCCTCTTCACTTTCATTACGATTGTTCTTAGATCCACCGCAAGGAACCCATGAACGACGAGTGCTGTACACTCACCAGATTCTCACCCTGAGGTGATCATCGGACGTGTGTACGTAGCCTAAGGTCTTTTAGCACCCAACGCAAAAATCCAAAGTGCACCCTTACCCCACAGGTTGTGAATCACTTTAGCAGGTCTTGCCCTTTTTGTTTCTCCCAAACACAATGAAGTGCCCAAAGCATCTCAGCCTGGTCCTGCTTACCAAGACAAATAGAGAAGAATCTCCCTATCATGGGTTTAATTAGATTTTAACTGATTTTCTGGTAGCATATGAAATGTTCTTAATGTGAAATTAGGAATCAGATGATCATAAGTATCTCTTTTTTTAATGTAATTTTTGAATAGATCAGACGTGTTGGTAAATATTAATTAAAAGCAAACAAAGGAGGATAATTGAATTATTATTTCTATCCAGGAATAAGAATCAGAAGTGCAAAATCTTACATAAATATGTGCAGTGTTTTTAAACTTCTGATCAATCAATTCTAATTGGTCTGCCAAGGTCAAAATTGGCTACAGATCTTCTCACTTAAGGTAGAACTTACCATTGGAATTGCCATTCGACATTACAGAAAAGGATTTGCTTAGAATCTGGCTTGTCCACTATAGTGACCACAATCATGCAGGGACATGTCCTTCTGGTCCTGCAAGCTCAGACCATTCTTTGATCTATTGATATGGTAATACGGAACACAAAAGCACATTACTGTTTTCCCAGAAAATGGCTGGATATGTTTAGACATAAACAAATTAGCAAATAAAGGAGAAGGAGCCTGACCATGCCTATTCTGTTCATTCTTGTGTACAAACACTGTATGATATTGCACGTTGGTGTTTATGGAAAGAGGATTGGGCATTGCAGGTGTCAGCATGTCATTGGGAAAGGGTAGGAAGGCAATAGCAATGGGAAAGAAAATCCTACCTGGGCAAAGCAATCCTTTCCGTAAGTAGGCTTGGCTACCAGGCTAAGGAGAAGCCCCAGGTACACAGAAATGTATCAGACTATTACATCTTACTTTGTACTTGTAGGTTTTCTTTTCCCCAATTTTCTCCAAATTTCTTGACAGTTTAACCTCCCCAGGGGTAAGCTCGGGGTAAAAAAACAAAAACAAAAAACAGCTGAAAGTGGTAACCCAGAGCCACACTCAGGGTAGCTAAAAAATATAAAACAAAGCCTTACCTGGTCCAGCGACCTCCAGCATCCTGCCATCCTCTGGCCGCGTCTTCTTCATCGATCTGTCCCCCCAGGGATTGCGCTGTTGTTCCCCGGAAGTTCCCGGTGACATCAGTGCGCGCGGCCGTCACTAGGGGCGCAGCAGAAATTTCACATTTTTTTGTATTCCATTCAATACAAAATAACTGTATTGAATGCAATACACTGTATTTATGTCTAAAAGCGGTACATTGTCTTTCATAAAAAAATTATTTTACAGTATAATATAATGGTATATTAAAGTTTGAAACAACAAAAATCATGTCAAAGTTTAATATTACATTTTTTTTTTATTTAAATGATTATTTTGACATGATTTTGTGTTTCAAACTTTATTATACTCATACTATTATATCATACTGTAAAATAAATTTTCATGAAAGACAATGTACCGCTTTTAGACATATAAATCCGGACAGAAATGAACCGCCCAGGAGGTTAAGGAAGTGATCAGGCAGCCGAGTATGTTTTATTGCAGTAATGAGATGTCTGATGCTTTCTACAAGAAACCCTGTCTGATTCTATTTTTTTTTTTTTATTAGAAATTTTTGGTTAGATAACAAATACAAAGATTTAGTTTTAGTTTACCTTGTTGTGTCCAGGTACACATGAGTTTGGAAGTGTGTAACAGCAATGATGGTACAGACCATAGCAGAGTTCAACCAAAATATTTTTTTAAGCTGGGGAAGAAATTTTAGGTGGGTGGCAGCCCCTATATTGTGACTTCATCAGTAACCACCCAAAAACAGCTGGGCAGTTACTGAAAAGTGCCGGGTGGTGTTTCGGGGTAAAAGGGTTCAGGAGAACACTGCATAGAGAATTATGTATACATGAATACAGAGCACAAAGCTGCAAATGTTTAAAGCAAAACTAAACCTAAAAAATAAATGTGAGCAGAAAGGTTCCTTAACCTCCCTAGTGTTCTAATTCTGTTCGTATTTCCATGCAAAATGTGTTACATTTTTTTTTGCATGGAAATGTATTTTACATTTTAGGCTATAATTCTTAGGCATAACCAAAATATATCCAATATTTAATAAACTAAAAAAAAAAACACAAAAATCTGTTAAAAAAAATAGTTAAACGTGTAAGTGTAAGTGTACAGTAGGATATATATTATATACCGTATATAATTCTATATGTATATTATATGAATATTTCTTTGTATTTGTGTCAATACAGCAATTTTGTATTGAATCCAATACAAAATTATTTTAATTTCCTGTCGATCCCCTGCGTCACCGGGAAACCCTGGAGATCAACTCTGCACTTCGCGGCTGGAGATCGGAGGAGCAGGACGTGTCCCCAGGACCTGCAGGACGTCAACGGAGCAAGGTAAGTGGGTTTTTTTTTTTTAAGATTAAAGCTACCTCGACTCAGGATTACCGTTATTTGCAGGTAAAATCCACCCCGACTCACACTCGGGAATACCACTAGGGGGGGTTAAAACAAAACTGTCATGAAGAGAAAAAGACAATTACCTTTACAATTGCAAAAATGACGATCCCTTCATGATTCTGGTCCAGTCGGTCCTGCACCGCCCCACTTCCTTTGTAGCACCGACTGGACACTGCCATCAACTTCCATCTTCTTGTGACGTCAAGCAATCTCAAACTGCAATGCCGACATCTTCACCTGGTTATCCTTCAACTTTTGGCCAGGCTGAAATGATAACTCCTGCGCACGTGCACGAGTGCCAATCATTCCCAGCAGACACTAAAGAAGATTGTGAACAGGCAGGTAAGGCTAAGTACACACATGCAATGAATGTCAGTGGAAAGGATCGTAAAAGACAAAACAGAAGACTGAACAATGCATAAACGAGTGTTGCACATACAGCGCCGTTCTGCTCAATAAAGAGGGGAGAACAATGGTGCGGCACCCTGCTTCACTCCTTACCCTTCACTTTCATTACGATCGTTCATTGTCCATTGTCCGTGGATCCGCCAGGGCGGTCGTTCGGACGACGAGCGCTATACACACACCAGATTCTCGTTCGATATCAGCCCTGAGCACATTGCATGTGTGTACGTAAGTTTGCTTTCTTGCAGAGGAGACATCACATGTAACTTCTGTAATTAAGAACCTGCGGGCTCACAATTTTTTCATTTTTAGGTTTAGTTCTGCCTTAATCAGCATAGAGGTCAGCTGAGATAGAGATGATTAACAGATACAATGTATACACAGAAAGTCCAGGATATTGGAGTCCTTAAAGAGGAACTAAACTCAAAACTGCAAAAAATAAATACACTTACCCTTAATCCCCCAGGGCAGTCCCATCGCTCCGGGAGTGCCCCAGGGCAGTCCCATCGCTCCGGGGGTGCCCCAGGGCAGTCCCATCGCTCCGGGGGTGCCCCAGGGCAGTCCAATCGCTCCGGGAGTGCCCCAGGGCAGTCCAATCGCTCCGGGAGTGCCCCAGGGCAGTCCAATCGCTCCGGGAGTGCCCCAGGGCAGTCCAATCGCTCCGGGAGTGCCCCAGGGCAGTCCAATCGCTCCGGGGGTGTCCTGCATTGGGTCCCGTGTTGTCCCAGGGCCGGCGATCTGGGCGCCGCCATCTTCTCGTTATCTTCCTGTTCTTCATCCTACGACACCAGACCCAGGCGCGAGATCTTGTGGATAGTAAGGATAAAAAAATTGCTGATCTAACTGCGCATGTGATCGGCAAAAATTTCTCTTTGCGCAAAAAGGCTCCTTCTGCGCATGCCTGAGATGCTCGAGCATGCGCAGAAGGAGCACCCAAGAGCCTCCAGGGATATGTGACAGGTATCCCGGGAGGCTTTGCGCTCCATTCATTCTCGATCGCCTAGGAGGCCGGGTATTAGGGGGCGGTGCTGCACCCTTTTTTTTTTTTTTTAAATAGTGTTGCACGTAAAAAAAACAACAAAATGTTTACCTTATGTGAAAGGTTTGTCTAGCCTTTTATGTAAAGTGAAAATGTCTCAGGATCGAGGGATCCCAGTTACTCCTAGCCGCTCCAACACTCGCACAGCAGTGATTATTAATATTATAAAACAGGATTTATATGGAGCCAACATATACCACAGCGCTGTACATTAAATAGGGGTTGCAAATGACAGACAGATACAGAGAGTGACACAGGAGGAGGAGAGGACCCAGCCCTGAAGAGCTTTGGTTCTGAATCATGTAGTGTCATGGTATGGAGCGGTTCCCTGGCACAAGGAAGCAGTAAACTCACCGCCGATGTGAACATAGCCTAACTCCATTTTTCACGGGCCAGGATCTGCATATCTTTAGTGTTTTTCCAACAAACATCAATAAATAAAGTAAGAATTAAAAGGAGTCAATAAAGGGACCAAAATCCCGGCCCTCAAGAAGTTTTGGGCCCCTACAGTACATTTTCAGAGTCTAAGCATTGTACAGAAGGTCCTTTCATAGATACAAGGTATACATGGGCCTACATATACAATGGCCTTGATTTAATAAAGCTCTGCAAGGCTGGAGAGGATACACTTTCATTGGTGAAGCTGGGTGATCCAGCAAAACTGGAATAGCTCTGGTCTAACATTGACTTTAAAGAACTCCATTCCAGGTTTGCTGGATCACCCAGATTCACTGATGAAAGTGTATTCTCTCCATCCTTAGAGAGCTGATGTTTGCAAATGCAATCTTTTTTTTGCCTGAAAACGATCCTGGACACCCAGCTGTAAATGCAGTGTTCTATTACCGCACATCGACCATTAATATGAATTAATAAAATAAATCTATTTGTAAAATAATGATCTTCCTAATGGTGCTGACAAAGACTGTGGCGGTTCTGATTCATTGACCAGCTCACGGATAAGTGAACTATTACTGTTATCATTAGTTGCGTTATCTTTGGTATTACTAAAGAAATGCAAAATATTATTATCACTCATTATGGGTTTATTTCTTTCCAATCTAAGACCAAACAAGAAATGATAGTTATCAAAGTCAAACTATTTGATGCCATTAAATATAACAGTTAAGGAAAATACACAGCTAAGGTCATACTTACCTAAAGGAGCATCTGAGAAATAAACAAATAAAACAATTTGATGAAAATCTGTATTGGTGGAGCGGGGTGACTGTTGTAATGGTGGAAACAATACTGAAGCATACGGCTCGGTAACGGTTGTCCTATACAACTTAATACTACACGGACGTCACGCTGCGCCTCCCTTGTTTTCCCGTCTCTAGTACAGTTTGTGATATTAGTGCAATATAAAGGCGAAAATTGTCATTCAGAATATAGGAATCTATTGGAATATTTTTGTGTTATTAATAAAAAAACATAAACATTGCAAATAATGTCCAAATTTTTCTGTGGACCATCAGTGGTCCATGGATCAACGGTTGGCGACCTGTTATAGAGAATATTATATTTATATACAGGAGTGGCGGTATACAGAGAGGTCATTATATATATATATATATATATATATACACACACACACTACTACTACTAGTTTATAAGCTCTTCAGGACAGGGCCCTCTCTTCCTGTATCACTGTCATTTGCAACCCCTATTTAATGTACAGGGCTGCAAAATAAGTACAGCGCTGCAAAATATGTTGGTGCTATATAAATCCTGTTTATTAATAATAATAATGATAACATCATATATAGACACAGAACATTTTATATATATTACAGGCGATTATTTATCCCATATCAGTATAATATTCTCTATAAAGAAATATAATGACCTCCAGGACAGCTGCAGGTAAGAATTCCCCCCAATGGCGCTACTACAATTCCCAGCATGCCATGCGCGGCCACCCCTGCCCAGACCCCCAACTTCCTGACCAAATTCTGGGCACTGGGGTTCCCTTTATCGGGTGCTTGGAATATTGTAGGGTGGTCGCGGTGTCATTACAGACCAGCGGTATACGGGAGCGGCGGTCCGGTATCGCTGTGGCGGGCACTCCCGGTTTCCCGCCTAGTTTCTGGCGCCAAATTTTGAAGTTGGGATACTGTGAATGTTACGAATTATTTGGCTGATCAGACCACGCCTATTGTAACTGTTGATTGGCAGAGGGCGAGCGATGGGCGGAGTTTGGTATCGCTGACCAGACAGGTTTGGTGGGGCTGCAAACTTGTTGTCAGCTGATCATTAAGTTGCGCGCGCGAGCTGCGTTGTGATTGGTCAAAAACTTGACTGAAAACTAATGTATATTTTTGTATGTATACAGCACCGATTAGGATTATTTTATATATATTCAATGCGTGTATACAGCATTTACTGAGGGTATATATATTGTATATAAAGCACTGGCCGCGGGCTATATTCCCCCACCACGTATCTCTATCACACTCAGTGTAAATATACATTCAGTGCAAAGTACACACATAGGTCACTGCATTCCCGCGCCCCGCCCACTCAGGGTGACCTTCCCCCCTCATTGGCTGGATTGGATGAGCAACTCTTCCCTGATTGGCTGTTACTACTCTCTCAGAGAAGTGGGAAATTGAAAAAAAAAAAGTCCTTGCAGTTTGCCGCCCGAGAGCCGAAACCGAGACACCCGCCACCCGTACACCCGACCCGGGTCACCCTCAGATGATACACCTCCTACTGACTCATCACACCACTATTTGCATATACCTTGTATACGTTTTAGCTCCTCCTCTTTTTCAATATTTGGAACCTGATAAGGTGTTGCCCTTTGTTGAGTGTCACCTCAATAGTTTGTGTTCCCCATAGCGCCCCCCTCAGTTGCACTGTGTACATGAAGGGGGATATTCTGGTTGATTGAGCGCTCTTACAATTCTTTCATGTTTCATGTTCCTCTTGTAGAGGGGATGTACAAAGTTTATATCTGCCCCCACCCCTGGTCACATCTCTCTTCATCTAATCCTAATCACGATGTTATTTTCTCCCCCAGGGCCCGGATGTGAGGACAGAACACAGCATTGTACGAGGGTCAGACCACCACATCCATCATGGAGGAATCTCAGAAGGTAATATAATCCCCATCCTGTCACTGTGACTGCAATGATAACACAACATTCTGATAATCCTCTGATTTCCCTTCCAGGAGAATTTCATTTTGAACTTGAACAAGAAACTCTCGCGCACCCCCTCCAAGCAGCCAACGTCCGTATTGTCAGAGCTGCAATGTGCCGCCACCGCCTTGAAAACGCCGACCAAACCGCCGGAGAGTAATAACAGCGACCCGTGGACCCCGACGGCAAACCTGAAGATGCTGATCAGTGCAGCCAGCCCCGAAATCAGGAACCGGGAGCGGGAGATGCTGGAGGTACGGGGAACACCAATGACATTTTTGACTATCTGTAAGGGTGACATTCTCTTTGCAGTGGCAGAGAGGAATTCTTCCCAATGACCACCATGATAACTGATCTGTGGATAAATAAATTATAGAAGGGGGTTCAGTGAAGACCTGAAAATTATTTCAAGGGTTCCCCCATGTTAAAAAGGTGGCGAAAGGCTGCGCTAGATGTTTTCTTTCTGTTTTTCCCCGGTGCTCTTTCCTGATGCATTGATTGAGCCCTTGTCTATGGGTAAGTTTTAAAAATCATAGTAGAAAAGTTTTAAAAAGTTTGTATTGATTAGTGAATTGATAAACCCCCTTTTAGATTTTTTTTTTTCCCCAGGGGGGGAGATTACCCTTCACTTTTTGTCCTTTGCAATTTAGCAATCCTTTTGCAAAATCAATTCATCCCTATTGGGAGAGTTCCCCCTAGCTCCTGTTATTTTCGAGTACACATTGGCCGAAATTTGCTTTTAATCCAATTAAATAGACGGGGACTACATTGAATTTTACGGCGGACCTATCATATGCAATGGGATCCCTGATTGGATGTGGACAAGTAGGAAGTGCTACTAATTGCCCCTATTTGATGTACAGAGCTGCGTAGTATGTTGGCGCTATATAAATCCTATTTAATAAGAATAATTGTCATACACAGTTGTGCAGTGGAGCAAATCTGAACGATTGGGGGCTCCCATATGTTCCAGAAGAAGAAGTGTAAGGCTATGTACACACATCTAGTGACTTTCACCAATTAAGAATGGTCGGGCAAGAATCTGATGTGTGTACAGCAGTCACCCAATGTCATTCATTGACAGGGAACGATTCCTGTACAAGTCAATTGAGAAGAGCACAGTGGGGTGCCACTCGCTCCTTCTCTCTCCCCCCTCCCTGGGTGTTCAGCTTTTGTTTGTTCATCTGTTGATATTTAGTCCCTGGAAAGGATCAAAGGACAATTTAACACTTGAATATTCTAATAATATGCTAAACAATCGTTGGGTGGCCATGTGCCTAAAACCCTGATATTTACATTGGCAACAGGGAAATGTTTTCAAGCAATGTTTCTGCATTGTGAAGACCAGGGAAGGAAGCAGATCAATTTATGCAAAAAGTCTACCAGTCACCCAGAATAATTTATCTGCAGCCCACCTTGCTTAAAGAAGAACTAAACTCAAAAATGCCTAAAACAAAAAAAATCCACTCACCTTCAATCCCGCAGGGCAGTCGATTGGTCCAGAGGTGTCTTCAATCGGGTCCCGCGTCGTCCCGGCATCTGTCTCCGAGTTATCGTCGCCTCTTTTTCCTGTTTCTTCTTCCTACGTCACTGGACCCAGGCCCGAGATTGGGTGACGTAGGTTGGGAAAAAAACTTGCCGATCTCACTGCGCATGTGTGAGATCGGCAAATTTTTCTCTTCTCAGGAAAAGACGACTCCTGCACATGCCTGAGATGGTCGGGCTAGTGGTGAAGGAGCACCCATGAGCCTCCCGGGATGGGTGAAGTAGGTATCCCAGTAAACTTTGTGCTCCCATTCATTGCGATCGAGAATTCAAAAAAAAAAAGGGTGTTGCACTTTCATAAACAGGTTGTCTACCCTTTTATGTAAAGTGACATTTCTGAGTTTAGGTACGCCTTAATCACTTGGAGTCATGCTGTGTTTCGTACCCATTCCCCACCATAATAATGAAAACTATAAATAGCATGAAAATAATAAATAGCTTCCTATAGTTTGCATGGACAACCCTTCCCGTGGGCTAATCCCGGGCAAGGAGAGGAGTCACCCCGGATATTTTTCTGTAACTAATCTCATTCATAGCCAATGTATCCTAGAGTTGTGTTTCTAGAATTACATTCCCACTTCAGATGCAAATAAGGCTTTTCAAGGTCTTTTGTCTGTAATTACAAATAAGTTCAGCATTTGAAATACTCCGCCCCTCACCTGTGGGGTGAGCATGGCAGCTTGAAGGATTTACAGGAATCAATCTTGCTGGGAAGTCACACTTTGCTGACACCTGAAAGGCGTCCCACTGAGACAACTTTTTTGTCACCCTAGACAGCTGCTGCTGTCATTTGGTAGCAATGATGGTCTTGTTAAAGGAATTGGCTTGTTTTGGGTACTGTGGAGGTTTTCTATGTTTAGTGACAATCATAATTCTCCATATGTCCCCTTCTCTCCATTTTTGATGGGAGAATAGAAATTGATTTTTGACAAGACATGTTAGCAATGTTTATGCCGGTACCCCATCTCCCTGGAATGTTAAAAAGTGAAATTGCATTTAAGTGCAGAGAAAATTTGGTTGAAACTCACTTAAACACTAGGGGAACTTACAAACATTTATCAGGTACAGTATATACCCTGGCTGAGGTTCAAGCCTGGGATGTTAGTGCTGCAAAGTCAGGGTTTGCTAGGTAAATCATGCATGCTAAGTATATATAAAGGGTGGATGGAAGGGTTGCTGTATCCTTGTGTTGTGTTCTCTCAGGCTTTTATTGTCACCCAATGCTTTCTCTGTTTTCACTAAATATGATTGTGAGGAGTGTGCAAATCTTCCAATGAGACGCTTGTCCCAGGGACAGGACAATATATAACATTTAACCTTTACATGTGTTGTTCTTCTACCTACATCTAACCAACTATATTCTTTCTATTACAGGAGCAGTTTTCTGGAGATGAACTTGAAAAAACACTACCGAGCCGCAAAGAAAAAAGTTTAGGATTGCTGTGCCGAAAATTTCTTGCACGATACCCCGATTTCCCCAATCAAGCTGTCAGTAACAGCATATGTTTGGACGAAGTTGCAGGAGAGCTAAGTAAGAATAATAAACAGTCTACACCTTTTATTTCTTACTATACATACATATACAAATAAACGTGGTGTGTGTGTATATATGTAAATTTATCTACATGTACATACATATGTAGTGTGTAGGTGTATATATATATTTTATTCTTTCTGCACACATCAAACTAAGTCTCCTGTTGCATTCAAAGATTTAGGAGCTTTCTGTTGCTCAGCTGCAAATTAAGTCATCACATACATTAGAAACATGCTATATTTACAGTGGGAGGATTTGAATGAAGGTGTCCTGGTAGAGAGGAAGTGCTGAAACTTGTGTGTGTTCCTGATCACACATTGGTAGTGTGACATTCCACGCTCTTCACATGGGCATGAAAAAAGTCAAGCAGCTGTTCTTGCAGAGATCCCTTGCTAGGTGGTGCTGTTGTTTCACATTCATATTATTATTATTATTATTATTATTATTAATAAACAGGATTCATATAGTGCCAACATATTACACAGCAATGTACATACAGTAAAGTACAATATGGGGTTGAGGTGCAAATGACAGACAGATACAGACAGTGACACAGGAGGAGGAGAGGACCCTGCCCAGAACAGCTTACAATCTAGGAGGTGGGGGAAGTATCACACAATAGGAGGGGGATATGGAATGGTGGGAAGCAGTGGGGGTTTAGGAGACAAAAGAAGACAGGTAGGTGAGTTTGAAAAGATGGGTTTTAAGGGCTCTTTTAAATGGGCAGAAAGTAGGAGCAAGCTGAATGGGGCGAGGAAGACCATTCCAGAGATTTGGGGCAGCTCTAGAAAAGTCTTGGAGCCGTGCGTGTGAGGAGGTTATGAGTGAGGAAGTCAATTAGTAGGTCATTGGAGGAGCAAAGAGATATGTGGAATTATTCCCTTGGAGCAGAGATTGCTAATTAAGGGGTTACCCAAAAAAACAAGCGTATTGGCCTGGATTTCCAAAATCTTTTCAGAAAATTCAGACTAGATACTCCTTCTTAAAATCAGAGTCGACATATGTCAGAGATGACATATAAGTAATAATATAACTGCTCACCATTCCATGTTTTGGTTGCACAGAAAGCAACAACAAAAATATCACTAGGTATAGCTGTGTATTTGTAATTTAACGATTTTGCATTTATAACTATTAAACTTATAACTATAAGATTCTTAAAAAAAATTAAATATCCTAAATATCCTTACTGTCCCAGTAGTTTGACATCATTTGAGTTCTCTGATAGGGCAGGAAATAATGATTTTATATGGGCGAAGCAGGTATAGGGACATATTGGGAAATCCTTTGGGGGTTCTCTAGTTAAAGAAAGGTTAAAACCCCTTGGCTTAAAGTAGAAGGATATCCTATGTGACTGATCTATTTTCCTTGAAGTTTCAGATATGATTTATGATTAAAATGACTAAAAAGCACAAATGGTAGCATCAACGAATGCTTTTGGGTTAAAAAAAAAAAACTATAGACTTGAATACATGCATCTTGTATTTTCAAAGCTCGATCTTTGTAAACTGATATAGGGTTCCAATGATCTCTGGCTGAAGCTTTTTTGGCAGCAGCCAGTGGTATAACAGTGTTTCTGCTATTTGAAAAAAAATGTCAAGTAATGTTATCCCAGGAAAACAGGCGTTGTATAAAAAAAAAAAAAAAAAAGGAGCGTCTCTCCCTCAACTTTAACAAGAGCAAGGTTCTTGGTGCTATCATCATCACCAAAACACTTTTTTATATTGATTTGCTATTCTTCCCACAGGCGTTGAACGCAGACGTATTTATGACATTGTTAATGTACTCGAAAGCTTGCATATGGTCAGCCGACTCGCCAAGAACAAGTACATCTGGCACGGCCGCCATAACCTCAACAAAACCTTTGAGGCATTGCGACAGGTTGGAGAAGAGTGTAAATATGCCGAGCAGATCTTTCATCTGAAGAAACGAGAGCAGGAGGAGGCGGAGTCTCTGGACGAAGCCCTGATTCCAAAATCTTTGGTGAAGCAGACGGAGATTAGTTTTGTGGAGCTGCCAGGACTGGAGTTCAGAGCCGGTAAAATCTTGCAGCTTTGCCTGCTGGTTATTTTAATCAGGTCCAATTCTTTGTTTCTAGGATCTAGGCCCCCTGTCTGTTTGCTTTGCATTCCTATATTGGTACATTAGGAACATTTGCCTGCACTGGCCATGTTAAACCAGAGAAAAAAAACAGCACAGCACTTTTTATAATCATCAATATTCTTTTTCAGTCAGTATTGTCCTTCACAGATGTCACTAGCTCATTGGGATGAATGGTAATCAGTGTCAGTAAGTACACTTCCTATGATCCCAGGCTGTGGAGGACACACCTTCCTGTGCCCTGAGTACTATTGTAGTGAAGAGCACGTACATGCTAATATGCAGGTGCCATTCATTGCAATAGCTGTTCACCACAGCTGCCAGAGCAGAAGGGGACAGCCCTTACCTGTGTGTGTGTGTGTGTGTGTGTGTGTGTGTATATATGTGTATGTATATATGTGTGTGTATATACACACACAATTACATTACAATGGATATGCCTGTGTGTTATACATTGGATATGCCTGTGTGTTTTTTATTTTTACTTTTGCCATTTGTCTTCACAGCATCAGTGAACAGCAGGAAGGAGAAGTCTTTACGAGTTATGAGCCAGAGATTCGTCATGCTCTTCCTGGTGTCCAAACCACAGATTGTGAGTCTGGAGATTGCTGCCAAAATTCTCATTGGAGAAGATCAGATTGATGATTTGGATAAAAGCAAATTCAAAAGTAAGTTTTTTTTTTTTCCTAATAAAAATTCAGAATTGTATTGGTTTATGCACAGTTTATTTAAAGTCTCATCCATTGAACACCCATATCCATTGCTTTGGTCTTTTCTATTTAGAGGCTTATCAGATATAGTAGAACTTCCATCCACTAATGAAAATTATCCCAAAAAACAAAAAGGAAAATTTAATAGGATAGTAACAGACTAAACAAGGAATACTTATTTATAATTCATAAAACCCCTTAACTTTCATGCTCGTTTATTCATTAGGAACCTACATGCAAGCCTTGCAAATCCTCGGTTGTCCTTTTACACCCCATCACTTCTCCCCTGTTTTAGCACACTATATTTGCTATCTTAGTCATCAGAGGCAGACTGTCTCTTCCTGCTTCTCTGATAATATAGATAATGCATAGCTTGCACAAATACCCTTTTACATATATGAAAAATCTCACAATATTCTGACACCTATATCCCTGCAGCCTTCAGGAATGTGTGACATGTATCCTAGAAGGCTGTGGGTAGAAAGGAGGTCATATGTCACATATAGGAAGGCCTAGAAGAATAAGAAAGGAAAATCTTAAAGAGTAAGAACAGTATTTTAAACTCATAATAATTAGTGATTGGCTTTTCTTTTTAAGATGTATTTGAGATGTTTTTGGGTTTTCTGGTTTGAGGTCTAGATGAACAGGCTGCATGGAATCTGTCCCTAAAGCAGGTTAAAGCGAAAGTAAACCCAAAACAATAAAATACACTTACCTTCAGTCCCCCAGATCAGTCTATTCGTCAGGAGGTTTCTTCCATCGGGTCCCACGTCGTCCTGGTATCCACATTTGGCCTGGCACAGGGGGAGCGCCAGGCGCTGCCATCTTCTCCTCTCTTCTTTCATGTTCTTCCTACGTCACCTGATCTTGCACTGCGCAAGTGTGAGATCGAGTTTGCAGATCTTACTGCGCATGACCGAGATGCTGGGCCCTGAAGTTTTTAATAATCTATCTTGATTACTTTTAGCTAATTTGTATATTTTTTTCACAGCAAAAATACGGCGTTTGTATGACATAGCCAATGTCCTAAGCAGTCTGAGCCTCATAAAGAAAGTCCATGTGACGGAGGAAAGGGGACGTAAACCAGCGTTCCAGTGGACAGGGCCCAACGCTTGTACGGAACAGCAAGGTGAGGTCAAACGATCATTTTTTTTTATTATTTTATATTATCCCAATAGATTTAGGATCACATTTTCCAACTAATATTTCTCCTTTGTTTTTCAGAGTCTACCCTCGGTCACACATTTCCCAGCTCAGTGGCGCTCGACTTGAGATCTCCTAAGGAGAATTGCGCTAAGAATCTCTTTTCCTCCCGCGGAAAGCAGAGCTTCACCCGCCACCAGTCTTTGATAAAACTGGCCAGGAGTATTGAAAATGACAGACGGAAGATCAACTCTGCCCCCAGCAGCCCTGTAAAGAATGGTGAGTACATTTAATTCTCCTGTACTGTAAATGTATTTTGAGGCTACATTTGTTTGTTTTTTTCCTCACATATTTATTTACCTTTACGCTTTTTGCTTAATTTTGTGTCTTGCATACTTTGTGATTTGCATACACATGTTACTTAGGCTGTCATTGGTGGTCCAAAACAAAGTCTCGCTCACTTTGAATATTCAGTTCATGTGTAGACTGTTTTCATATTATGTATGTGTACACCTATTTAATGTACAGCGCTGCATATTATGTTGGCGCTATATAAATCCTGTTTATAATAATAATAATAATAGCTAAAATGATTATTCACACAATTTAGTGAATGAAGATCCTCAACACCTTTGACATATTAACCTTATTGTCCTCATTATCATGGTATTTAAAGAAATCCCAACCAATACTACATTTTCAGCTGTCTAGGGAATGACTATTGTAGTTATATTCATAGTTGAACATAAACATTTAAGTACAAATACCTCTCCTTTTTTGAAGCAGATTCCAGTGACCTCTCCGTCCCCAGCAAGATGGCTCAACTTGCGGCAATCTGTAAGGAGCAGCTCGATCAGACAAAGTAAGAGTTTGTTTAGCTGATAGATTATTTATTGTGAATGTCCCATAGGTATTGTACTGATGTAATGTCCCAACTAAGTTCCATACCTGCCTATATTTTGGAATAGATATTGAAACAGATATTGAATTATTCAGTTGTTAGTAAATTTAGATGTGGTAGTTAATGCTTATTGTGCACTGAAACATAATTAACCTTCCTGGCTGTATGAATACTAAGTATTTTAAATGTAAAAGCGGTACATTTAAAAATACTTAGTATTTTAAATTTACCGCCTCCCAGCCGCACGGTCCTGACCCCCAGCCACATGCTCGCACGCAGATGCCCGGCCGACATATGCTTCCTGGGCCTCGTGTCCCCAATGTTCTGACGCCGGGGACGCAGATGCTCCCTTGCAATTCCACCCCGAGTGTGGCTCGGGGTTACCGCTTCTGGTATGGGTAATTCACCCTGAGCCACACCCGGCATTAGCGCTAAGAACGTTCAAAAGTTTCAACTTAAGGTTCTGCAAATTATAAGTGGATTTAAACATAGACACAGTTGTGACATTTCATAGTTGTACAAGCTGACCCTGGCATCTTACACAAGTCCAGGATGTAATCCCAGGGACAGCTGCATTGTCGGCCTCTGAAGGCATTCGCCCAGAGTATCACTTTTCATAATAAATAGAATCAGGTTCCTGTTTAAACACCAGTGTTTTTTTTTTTACTTTTTCTAAAGACTCTGTTGGTGTTTTGTAGCAATGTCTTTCTATCTGACAACAAATGAGCTGGGTCTCCAAGCAGATTCCACCTCCCCCTGCAAAGAGAGCACTCACAAGACGTAATATTTTAGAATGACTAGATGCCAAACTTTTATAATTTTATATAGAGTGGTTAGGGAATAAAAAGCTTTTATATGGAGTGGTCAGGGAATAAAGAAGTCTGACGTATTCACTCTTTTAATTAATATTGGTGGGGGGAGTGAAAGTGTGGGGCAAATTCTTAGGTTTAAATTGCCACCAGTATGGAATTGGAGAGGGAATATTTCAGTTGGTTTTTAACCCTAATTCTATACATTAAAATATAATTTGTTCATTTCATTTAATATATCTTTTTTAATTATACATTGAAGTAGAAGTAACTTTCTTCCAAATCTGTGATGTTAGGGATCCCTGTTTTTGGCACGTCCATGTCCTTCCTGTCTTCAACCATTTTTATTGTCAAGGCCGAGGTGATGTAATTTTCATGTTTAGGAGTTGATTTGTCTCTGCACAGATATTGTGCCAGGACTGTACTGAGCTTTTAATAAGCGGCTCTGTGCACATATACAAACAAGAAAAAAAAGGTTGCCGAAAAAAAGCAATGACAGAGGATACCTCACACAATCTCTCTAATCATCAGCAGCAGTTTTTAAAAATGACTGTACACTTTAAGTATCTTTTTGTAATGCATAGTGCTAGTGCTTTAAATATATTGCCTTTCTTTCTTAAACTGCAGGGATGTAAAGAAAATAAAAATGAAGGTGTCAAGAGGTGCTGCCAGTGGGAACACCAAGGTCATTGCAAAGCCTCAGAACGCACAGTTGCAGCCTGTCAGTCCTGTTGTTTACCAAGCTCTGCCTCTTGTCCAGCCTCACGCCAACTCCCCGACCTCCTACGCTGTCTATGTGCAGCATCCTCACGGTATTCAGGGACACCCCGTCCTGTCAGCTCAGAAACCCGTCCCCCAGGCAGCTCAAGGTGAAAAGACTTTGGAAGATGACAAGAAGATACTCATATCCAGTGGGCCAGCTGAGAATGATTCTCCGAGTAAGAAGAGTTCCAGGAAACTCCCAGAACCTGACAATAGCGGCTCCAAAAGGATTAAAGTTTCAGGACAAGAGGATTTGGCTGAGGTTTGTTACTTTACTGTTTGTTGAACATGTAGATGGAGGGAACTTCCCAAGCGTGAATGAGATAATTAGAGCTCATACCCATACTGCATTGTCCATTTGTGTCACTGTAGATTTACTATGACTTTGAAACTTTTTAAATTTGTTTAATAGTGGTGAGGAGTGGAAAAAACATTGGAGTTATACTGCAAAAGCTAATGAATTAAACAGATATATTAGTTAAAAAATGTTTAGCTTGCTACTCAGCTTGTAACAATTTGTTTTTGTTTCTACAGCGACTAATCCCTTCAGGGTATCTGATCCCCTTGCAATTAGCACAGATCAGCAATGATTCTGGGAAAGATAACACTGCATCCTGCTCAGATCAAAAGATATTCACTTCTCCTGTTGCAGGTAGGTAATCCATACCTTGGCTTCCATAAGTGTGTAAGCTGGTTGTCTCCCTGATTTGTTATACTGCTCAGTGTCATACCCTCCACACTCCTCCCCTGCATGTATGCTGCCCCGTGTCATACCCCCCACACTCCTCCCCTGCATATATACTGCCCAGTGTCACACCCTCCACACTCCTCCCCTGCATGTATGCTGCCCCGTGTCACACCCTCCACACTCCTCCCCTGCATTTATACTGCCCAGTGTCATACCCTCCACACTCCTCCCCTGCATGTATGCTGCCCCGTGTCATACCCTCCACACTCCTCCCCTGCATGTATACCCTCCACACTCCTCCCCTGCATGTATACTGCCCCGTGTCATACCCTCCACACTCCTTCCCTGCATATATACTGCCCAGTGTCATACCCTCCACACTCCTCCCCTGCATGTATACTGCCCCGTGTCATACCCTCCACACTCCTCCCCTGCATGTATACTGCCCTGTGTCATACCCTCCACACTCCTCCCCTGCATATATACTGCCCCGTGTCACACCCTCCACACTCCTTCCCTGCATGTATACTGCCCAGTGTCATACCCTCCACACTCCTCCCCTGCATATATACTTCCCCGTGTCATACCCTCCACATTCCTTCCCTGCATTGCTGCTCACCATCATACCCTCTGATCTCATCTTTTTCACCTAGTACCTTCTGTAAATATCTTCACACTCCACTGCTGCAGTCTTTCCTCCTATACCAATCTAGAAAAAAGTGCACAATTACTTGTTGTACAGTTCATGGTTGTTACTTTACACATATCTGATTTTCACCTATCAATTTTTTTTTTAAGCAAGCAGGTGTATTTGTTTCATTGAATAGACTACTGACTTTGGCATTTGTAATTATCTGCGAAGCGTGCCATGAACCTGCCATGTACAAAAACCTCCGCTATAAATTACAAAATGCAGATTGTAACAATGCGCATCATTGTCTTTGTCTTTCCAGGACTTATCCCGCTAAAGTTCATGTTGTCACCAGGTGCAGTGTCTCCTCTGCCTCTTATGAGCCCGGCTGTACCTTCTGGTAATTCTTCCAGTTCTTCTTGCCCCAGTCCCAGTCCTGGAATACTGAACTTCACCTTACACAACAAGGACCTGATATCACCTCCATGTGGCAGCTCGCATCCCGTCACCATCTCTCCAAGGAATCGGAAACACCCAGAGGAGCTGCAGGCAGCCCAAATGCTAAACTTTAAACACCTTTCTCCAATCCCATATCATGGACAGCCCTTCACGCTGTTTGCTGTACCACAGGTATGTCTCCCTAAACTTAATTTGCAAATACAAACTTGTAAAATGCCACAAACAGAAGGCCTATTAATGATCTAATTGGGTATAAGGTAGGGAATAAAACAAAAAACGGGGTTGACTTTAAGTAGGATGTTGCGATGGCGGTGGTGGAAGCAAAGAAACAGGGGAGGAACCACTCCCTCATAACCTCATCACGTGCTTGGCCCCAAGACTTTTCTAGAGCTACCCCGACTTTTTGGAATGGTCTTTCTTATTCTATTCATCTTGCTCCTACTTTCTTTCTCATTTAAAAGAGCCTTCAAAACTCTTTTTAACTTCTACCCATCTTATTTCTGTTTTTTAAATCCCTCACTACTTCCCACCACTACATATCGTCCCTCCTATTGTGTGATACTTCCCCACCTCATAGATTGTAAGCTCTTCAGGGCAGGGTCCTCTCCTCCTCCTGTGTCACTGTCTGTATCTGTCTGTCCTTGGCAATCCCTATTTATTGTACAGCGCTGTGTAATTTTGTTGGTGCTATATAAATCCTGTTTACTAATATGTACCATAGCAGCAAATTCATTTATGTATTGTCTTGTATTTCTGCAGAACGGGGTTCCTCTCACTCCTAAAGGATCTCAACCACTTAAGGACACCTTCTTCCGCACCCCAGGGGGTGTGACTTCTTCACCGATCGCATCGGCTGCTAATAACGGAGGATCTCAGGGACCAGTTTATATATCGCAAAGAAAACTTGACGTTGGGGAAGATTAGTAGAAAAGCTTTATTCTGTGCTCTATACGATCATGGGGTGCATTGCTAATTATGTTCGATGCTCAGATCCAAAAGTCATGTGAAGCTCTCAGGAATTTCTGAGGAAAAACTAATGGAACAATTTCAGGGGCCTCTGTCATTGGCTGTTTGGCCAAGATGGTTCTTGAAAATTCCACAACAGCTATACAGGTCCTCTTAGCTTAGTCTAGGGAACTGTGACTTTACTTCTTAACTTGAAATAGAATCACTATTAGTAAAACATACGCCTTTTCCTTTTGTGTACACAAGAGTATGTCTGCATTTGTGCCAATTTTTAATATATTTTTATGGTGCTTTGGACAGTGTTTCTGCATTCAAAACTTGCTGCTTTCACTTTTTCATGCAAAGTTGCTTCAGATTAACATTGAAAAATGGCTCAGTGGGTGAAGTAGTCCTTTCAACCCTTGCTCTCCTAAGCCGCTGATGTGTGTTTTATATGGCGGTGCTTGCTGTATGGAAGAGCACAGCAGGAGTTTGGCCTGAGAGTGGAATTGTTTACATACCTGCCTCTCCTTCCCATAACTTTGGAAAGTTATTACATTTTGTATTACATATTTTGTGCTTCTGCCAATGGCCTGGCTCCAAGATGGTTAGATGAATAGAAAAGAGAAGAAAATATAAAAACCTCCATTGATTGTAAATCAGAATTTTAGCGTGTGGATAGTTTGCTCCTTTGGCCAAGCCCTGTGTGTTTCAGTCGTCATATTCACAGGCTTATTCACAAGGACGGTTGTGAAGCGGTACGGTTACCACATCTACCTCTTAACACCATTGCCTTATGTTCTATCAATATACAGACGTAGGCATATGATTAGTCAGTGGGCTGAATCAACAACCAAATGCAAAATGCGTCCAAGAATGAGGGACCTAGGGAAACACCTGTCACCTTGTGTCATTGATAAGTTCCCTTTGGTTCAGTGAAAAGCAACATGGGGTAGTAGTGGATCTGCAATTTGGCAGGTGACAGTAGATCTGCAGTTGACAGCTGCAAAATCATGTAAACAAGCCCTTTGCATGGAGTACCTAGGCCAATTATCTGTTTCTTGTAACCAATGTTGGACCCAGGATTTTCCTTAACTCGGTGTGAAGAAATTGGTAGGTGGGTGGCGGGTGTTCACTGAAAAGTGCTGGGTGGAAACACTGCTTGTACCAATAATGAGATCTATTAGTTGGCCCTGGTTTTCCAGCAGCCTTTTCCCCACCATGTTGGCTTTGACAGCACATATCGTGCCTGTTATTAAGGGAGACGGCGGTTGGACTGTTCTACCATCTCCAAATATTTTTAAATATCAAGCCCAACCTAACATGCGTTGGCAAATGGTATTTTTATTTCTAATTTAATTTTACCACAAAACCACCCAGGACTATGAGTATTATTTGTTTTTTTGATGTAGTGTTCTGCAAAGTGAACCTGCATCTTTTCAATTTTTTACATAATATAAACTTAAATTATCATATAAGTGTGTGTTTAATAAACCCTAATTCTGTTTATAGTTTGTAAATAGAAAATATGGCCATCCCTGTATATTTCTGCCAAATGGTAATTGTGCGTTACTGTTGCTCCCGAGCACAATTCTTTTGGCACTGACCAATAGAAACCGGCTGTGATGCTGACTGTACCGCTTGATCCACAGGCAGCCACTGGAGGGAACATCTGCACACGTGTAAGAAATCACAGCTCGAGAAAAGAAAATGTGAAAGGCTCGTCAAACTCTTATATTTAAATAAATGTTACATTTAATGCACTATAGTTTTACCCTAAAGCCACAATCAACTCTAAAGCATTAGTAGAACAAATGTCATTTATTTATCTTATGTCTCCCTTGATTGCTATAAAAAATACACATCGGTATTGCTCACATGAATTGTAATGATTAATCCTAACTGCACAAGTGTATAAGGAATTTGCACAATGAACATACTGTGATAAATTGTATTGCCATATTGGGGTTGTGTTTGTGCAAAGAATACCTTTTTGTGTACAGCCTTAAAAATGAATTAATTTCCCTTTGTTCAAATTTCACTCAGAGACTTTCCTTTCTCTTCTCTCTCCCCAAATTGTTGCCTATAATTTTTTATAAAGACAGTAATTAAAAAAAGCAGCTGCAATATGTAACTTCATTCTGGAGCAGAACAATTTTAAACACATCACAAAATTTACATATACTAAAAAATGAATAATATATATTATATGTCGTAATTACTTACATCTTTGCAGTGGCTCCCAGATGAAATGCAGCAAGACAGTTTTTTCTTGGAATGGAATTTAGGGCACACCAAGACATACACTTTTTGTTTTTATATGTAAATTTTGTGATATTTAAAATTGTTCCGTAATTTATAGATTTTTATGTTACAGAAGAAGTGAACTCTTCTCTGCGAAATGCCTAGAATGCGTACTGTATATTTATACAATAAAGACCTAATTTGTGATTCAAGTGAATATTATTATTATGGTTTTATGTAATTTTCAAGAAGCTTGAATAAATCAATGTTTTATGTGAATTACGCATATTGTGAATTATTCAAATGCCTTAAAAAGTTCTGGGGATTGCTTACCTGCATCCTCAATATTTCTGTATTCTGGTCTATAAATTCAATAGCTTTAAGATAAAGCTGGATGATTTCTAGAAGCACAGAATCTAACTAAACTTTAAAGTAAAGATAACAGATTATTGGTCCAGTGAATATCCGATTGCCTCATGGAATCAGGAAGGATTTTTTTTTCCTCCTGTTAAAGCAAAAAGGTTTTAGGTTTTTTTGCCTTCCTCTGGATTAACTATGCCCTTAGCGTTTTATATCTGGGATACGTTTATTTCCGTGATAGGTGAACTTAATGGATTTTTGTCTTTTTTTTTTTTTACTCTGACTATTTAACTTTGTTCGGGATATCCTGTGTATTGCAACATTTCAATTTAAACCTTTTCACATAATATTAATGCATCTTATATTTGTAATGCAGATTACTTTCTCTGTATGGAGAGCCATTAGCAGCCCGGCACTGGGAAGTAATGACAGTGTGGACGGAGCGCTGATGGGTACATGACACGTACCAAAGGAATGTGCAGGAGCGGTGGGGTGATAAGTATACTTTTTACACCGTGTTTCAGTGTGCTCCATGATGTCATGTTTCATCACCGCATCACAGCCAGCTACGTATCTCCTGATACTAATGTCAAAACTGTCCAGATAGATTTCCCAGAAATAAAGTCTGTCTAAAAGTAAAAGGTACTGATGATAGGAATGTTGAAATGGTCATTACTGTACCACCCAATAATAAATATATAATAAAAATCTCAATTTAATTTTGTGTTATTGACAAAAAAAATGATGTTTTAAGGATAGGGGGACAGTGATATTTTGAATTTTCCTGAGAACTAAAAAGTCCATGAATACCCTGGGGGGAGGGGTATTACTACTCTTCCTGCTGCATTTTTGGTATTTTATAGCTGCATTCGAAGCACACTTTATTATTATTATTATTAAGCTTACAATCTAGGAGGTAGAGGAAGTAACACACAATAGTAGGGGGATATGGAATGGTGGGAAGTAGTGAGGGTTTAAGAGACAGAAGAAGACGGGTAGGTGAGGTTGAAGTGTTGGGTTTTGAGGGCTCTTTTAAATGTTCCAAAAGGAGGAGGAAGCCGAATAGGACGTGGAAGACCATTCCAGAGAGTTGGGACAGCTCTAGAAAAGTCTTGGAGCCGTGCGTGTGAAAAGGTTATGAGTGAGGAAGTCATTATTAAATCACTGGAGGAGCGATTAGGAGCGGCTAGGGGGGTATTTTTCTGAAAGGTCAGAAAGGTAACTGGGGCAAGACGTGTGGAGGAATTTGAAGGCAAAGCACAGGTGCTTGAATTTGATTCCCACACGTTGCATATGACTCTGGAGTGCATGAGAGATGTACAAAATTGTTAGGTTATTTCATTTCCCAGCATATCATTAAAGAGGGCAAGAGAAGTGATCACTGTATGTGAAAAGCCAAACCCCAGGGTTGATCAAATAATAAAGGTTTAAAGCTTAGACCAAAAGATAGAAAGTGATAAGCAGGGGCTTGTTTGTTTGTATTTAAAAAAAGATTTGAATAAGAAAACAGTATAATGTTTTATTAGTCATAGATGACTAAACACATTTCACACATAGCATATGTAGTAACACGGTATCATGTGAGATCGGTCCAATTTGTAAACTAATATAGTGAGTACAGAAACTTTGCTTATTGTACAGGTTCAGAGCCCGACGCGTTTCACTAACAATGCTTCTTCATGGGAAGACAATAGTTCCTGCAGCTCACATAAAATACCATACTGCAAATCCCACAAACAAGAATAGAGTTTCTTCAGTTAATTCATGCCAGTAAGTGAAGAGTAGGTCCGAAAGGGAAAACTGTCAGAGGTTGCCCACAACTCGGGGTTACTCGTGGGATCTGGGTCATAGGATAAAATTGTCCTCACACACTTAAGACATTGGGTCTGATTTAATAAAGCTCTCCAAGACTGGAAAGAATACACTTTCATTAGTGAAGCTGGGTGATCCAGGAATGGATCTTAATGGATCTGGTCCAGGATTAAAAACCTTTGCAAACAAATAGCAAATTACTTTAAAGAAATCCATTCCAGGTTTTTTGGATCACCCAGCTTCTCTGGTGTATCCTTTCCTCATTAAAATACTGCAAACCTCTATTTAGATCCGGTGACCCATTTGCTGAATGTCCCCATGACCGAACTTTCTAAACCGAAGAAGGCTCTTTCGGCGCATATTCTTACGGCGGCCAGCTCGGTACATTGGAAATCACCCACTCCGCCCTCTGTTACGGAATTGAGGACACGTGTAGGGGATATTCAGCTGATGGAACATTTATCTGCTAGGCTCAATAACAAACTGGAGAAATTTGAGGAAATTTGGGCCCCATGGAATCAAGCAACTGCTACCGGTATTGTATAGTTGCTCATCTGAACCTTAAATTCGCTTGGCTGCACTAGTTGTTTTCCTATGAGATCTTGGACTTATTTCTGTTCTCGTCTTTTCTTCTTTTTCCTTTCTTTTCTTTTTTGTTTTTTTATTTGATTTTTGCAAAGGCGTTTATTTAATAATCCTCATTTGTTTTACTTGATGCTAGATAAGTACTGATTGTGTATTGATATAATTAATATGAAAGGTTAGGAAAACACAGGTGTATTTGTAATCTTGTGTTTCCTGTGGTTTTGTATTTATTTCATGATGTTTGTTTTCATGTTTTGACATCATTCTGTATTTTGCACCTCTTTTTGTTTTAATATATGTTTTATTTGCTTTTTTTTTCTTTGTGATCCTGCTTTGTTGTATACTTTTATATGTTAACAATGTTATTAAAAAAATTACATTTAAAAAAAAAAAAAAAGTTAATCCCTTCCAGCCCTGGAAAGCTTTATTAATTCAGACCAGTGTGTCTGAGAAGGACACAGAAACATTTGTATTCTTTAGCATAAATAGCTGGTGATACAGAAAGAGTGAGCTCTGTTCCTTAAACTGTTCCTTCAAAGGTTGCTGAGGGTTCTTTGAGCAATTTGTGCTTCTCAGGTCAGTTACCACCGACACCAATGATTAATTTGGGTATATATAGGATTGGCAATCTTTCCAATGGCCAACAACATAGGAGGCATTCATTCTATTGACCACCATTAAAATTATTATACATGATTTATATAGCGCCAACATATTACACAGCGTTGTAAAATAAATAGGGGTTGCAAATGACAGACAGATACAGACATTGACAAAGGAGGAGGAAAGCCCCCTGCCCCGAAGAGCTTACAATCTAGGAGTGTTAATGAACCATGAACTGTGTATTTCCTAAATATTGGTGGGTTCCCTGGGACATGAAAGCTTTTTTAGGGTTCCCCTATGTATAAAAGTTTGGGAAAGGCTGATATACAATGAAATGTCAGCCTTCAAATGTTACTCTACATAATGCTGTGTATCGGTGATCCTCGGAGGTGCACGATGTTCTTTTGAATACGGAGGTGACTAGGTCCAGATGAATGAGTCAAAGGTCACAGATTTAGGAGAACTGGTGGAGCTGTCTCATGGACTATTATTAGCGAGCGGAGATAGCGGCTGAATCCTGTGAAGATAATGAGTCAGCTGACAAAGTTAGCAAGTTACTAAATATCGCCCTTTATAATCTGTAACATTCAGATCTTCTGTTATTTGATCTCCTTACGCCTAATAAAATGAAATACAACAGTGTGAATTATGGCTGGGTGCATTTCACATGATCTGGTGTCACCTTCTGATGACCTTTTATGCCTCCTTCACCTTTGTACAATCTAAAGACAGAAGGCGAAATTTGATTTGATAATATTTGGTATTATTAACCTTTATTTATAAAGCGCCAACATATACTGCAGCGCTGTACAATAAGTACAGGTTACAGGTGACACACCTCATATTAGACAAATACAAAAAATGAAACAGAAGAAAAAAAGTTCAATAAATAAGATACAATGTATATTTTAATATCTTGCTTTCTTTTTTCAGCCAGTAGGTGGAGGTTGGGATCACATTTCACATTTCTCAGGCTGGCATTTTGCTTCTTTGTTTGCAAAGAAGAAAATAACATGCACAGCTGAGTGACTTCTTAGCAGAACTTTTCCCTTATAAAGTAGGTTTTATTCAGACAAAGGTCCTGAAGACATGGAGCTAATGTGCTGTGTTTAAGCCATGATATATATTCCTCAAAGAAGTTGAATTAACACGTTTCGGGGTCTTCATATATTCTCTTCATCAGGGCTTAAATGGTAGATGATGAAAAAGGTAAAGAGGTGACTTCTTATGTATAAACAAAATATTAGTAGTAGTAGTAAAAAATATTTATATAACGCCAACATATTACACAGCACTGTACAATAAATATATTAATATATAAAGGGACTTACATGTTTATAAAGCTAGGCTTTAGTAGCTTATCTTGCAATAGGGGTTCTAACCTTTCTATATGTTAGCCCCGATTCCTTTTTTGAAAAGTAATAACTTTTTTTAACCAATAAATTTGAAAATTTCAGTCACATGTCTAAAAACTATAAACGAAATATAACTCATGGAAATTTGAGACCACTTTGTGCTTTGATTTTATTCCTTTGTTCAATTAGAGGTGTATGAGGAGACAGAAACATTACCCATAACCCACCTGTTCTCATTTATTTTGGATACATCCCCATCCCTGGATTTGAGATAGGACAGGTTAATGCCATGCAATAGAACCTCATATCAGACCCACACCCAGGTATTAGTCATTTAAATCTTACACCTGCAGCAATTACTCAGATAAAGATCTATTGTGTGATACTTCCCCCACCTCCTAGATTGTAAGCTCTTCGGGGCAGGGTCCTCTCCTCCTGTGTCACTGTCTGTATCTGTCTGTCATTTGCAATCCCTATTTAATGTACAACGCTGCATAATATGTTGGCAATATAAATCCTGTTTATTATTATTATTAATAATAATAATAATAATAATAATAATAATAAATAATCACAAATGTTAGTAATAGAATGAAAGCTGATTGGCTATTAGGGGTTCTCTGCACTTTTACAAATCATCTCAGCCCTCTGTTCTCTATTATAAGCATTTCAGGTCCTCGGAGAGGCCGTCTGCCCAATAAAGCGGCTCATATTTTCCTTGGCTGGGTGAGTATTCTGGAATATCGATAAAAGTTATAAGTGAAAAGAGCAGATTGTTGGGGTTGTGTGAGATATAGAAAACTACATTGTGATCCCTGCACTGGGACTCATATATGAAATCTAAAGGAAAAAGTTTTGTTATGTTAGAAATAGGAACACCGTCATTGGTTCATATCCTATTCACTGCCTGGTTGTTTTTGTCAACCTTAGATTGTAAGCTCTTTGGGACAGGGTCCTCTCCTCCTGTGACACTGTCTGTATTCGTCTCTCATTTACAACCCCTAGTTTAATGTACAGCACTGCCTAATATGTTGGCGCCATATAAATCCGGTTTATTCATAAACAGTAATAATAATACCCTTACAAGCTATGCTGGTCATTCACTGGTTGATATTTCTCATAGTTTTATATAAACATCCAATGTAATGCAAATCTATAGGTTTTATTAGATTGCTCTTTGATCCATTTATGAACTGCTGCTGCTTGTTTGCCTAATGGATTCCTTTCCCTTTGCTTTGACCAACAGTAATTGGAAAAGAAGAGCTCTCTCCACCATTGGTGGTCAGACTGCAAAGGGGCAAAGAGCGCGGCTGATCAATAGGTGTACAATGGTAACCAGATAAATGATTGATATCTGTGTAGTATTGATCATTTACCTGGTTGTGCACCTATTGATCTATATGTGCACCTATATTGTATAGCCAGAATTAATGAATCCCTAAAACGATGCATGGGTCCAATGCACAGTCAGGTCACAGTTTGCAGCTTTACTTGCAATGGTGCAGTTCCTTTCTTTTCCATTTTAATGCATGGACAGAGGTTATGGTTTTTAATGGGGTTGGACCACATGAACTGCATTGTGCACAAGCACATATTTTATTTTACGTGATGTCAATGTTTATTGTCACATGTTAAAAATGCCCCTCGGTTACATAGCATCACACTAATGCAAAGATATGGTGCCTGTCTTAAAGCAGAACTTCTGCAAAAAAAAAAATAACACAATAAATAAATAAATAAATAGTGCAAAGGGTAAAATAACAAATAAAACCATTCACATTTTGAAGATGCTTCCCCTGCAGTACTTTTTTTCTGTCACTAGATGTCCTTGTTCTCAGAATCAGAATCTTTCAACCCATCTTCTCTGAGCCCAGGTTGTCCTGGACTTTCCCTATCTTGTGGCTGGGTGAAAGAAGAAGCAGCAAAGTGATGAATTCGTCTTTTTCTTTGTTACTTTTTTCAACATTGTATGCACTTCGGGGCAGGGTCCTCTCCTCCTGTGTCACTGTCTGTATTCATCTGTCATTTGCAACACCTATTTAATGTACAGTGCTGTTTAATATGTTGGCGCTTTCCTGTTTTTAATTATTATTATTTTTATTATTAATAATACAAAATTAATAATAACATACTTCTTATCAGCACAGGAACTGATTGGCTCCTTTTAGCTGCTTAAGGACTTCAAGAGGCAAATTTGGTGCTTGTATTGCTTGCTTTAAAAATAAAAATATATATTTATTGTAATAATGATTGAAGAGCTGCATCCATTTGTGTCTTTATATCTGCCCACAGCTCAGCTTTAAATAGTTCTATTTATTCTGCAGACCATTTACAACTAACCGCCCCAAACAGCTGCATTAATAGAGGATCATATTAACCGTTTCCTGGCCGTAGGGTTTTCCTGTGTGGTTTGTGGCAGCCACAAAGGGCGCGCCGGTCTAAGTAACGTGAGACTGGAAAGCTGTGATCCTGAGTGGAATTCCAGAACACATTGTTATCCATCCCTCTCTTGGTATTAGGAAACTGTCCAGGGACTGCTCAGGAGCTATTTTCAGCCTTCTGATTTCAGAGATGTTCCTCAGCATCAATCATCACCCAGGGAAAGCTCCTTCTGGGGAATTTAAAGGATCCCAGAGTGCAGTCAGACCATAAACTCCCTGAGAAGCCACCAGAGAACCAACAGGACAGGTGAGTCCTCCCTACTGTGACTACGCCTGTCCCCAATTCTAGGTTTGTTACAAATGGAAAATATGCTGATTTTGGATACGGATAACCCGCAAGATTTTGAATTTTTTTATGTTGTCTGCAGTGCTAGTAGTTTTTTCATAAATGCTGTGGTCAGTGAATTGATTTTTGGTGTCGGAAACATCATTGCTGGAAACTTTTTGTGCCGTACTCTACGGATCCCTAACACTAACCCTCCCTGCACAGCTCCAATGCTAAGACCAAATATCCTTTTATCCCCAACGCTAACCCCAATATTACTTCATCATACACCCAACCTCAATGTTTTTCCTAACCTTAACCTTCTTTGTATCCCCAACACTAACCCTAATATTACCCTATCTGTAATACACTAACCCATATACACAGCCCCAATGCTAAGACCTAATATCCTTGTATCCCCAACACTAACCCTAACACTACCCCGTCTTATTATACAATAACCCCTGTACAGACCCAATGCTGAGACTTAATATCCTTGTATCCCCAACAGTAACCCTAATATTACCCTACGTGTAATACACTAACCCATATACACAGCCCCAATGCTAAGACTTAATATCCTTGTATCCCTAACGCTAACCCTAACACTATTCCGTCTTATTATACAATAACCCCTGTACAGACCCAATGCTGAGACTTAATATCCTTGTATCCCCAACACTAACCCTAACATTACCCTACCTGTAATACACTAACCCATATACACAGCCCCTATGCTAAGATTTAAGATCCTTGTAACCCTAACGCTAACCCCAACACTATTCTGTCTTTTTATACGATAACCCCTGTACAGACCCAATGCTAAGACTTAATATCCTTGTATCCCCAACACTATCCCTAATATTACCTATCATAACCCCAAATTCAATGTTTTTCTTAACTTGACCCTCTTTTTGTTCCCAGCACTAACCCTATCACTTACCCTTCCTGTTATACAATAACCCCTTTATACAGACCCAGTGCTAAGACTTAGTATCCTTGTATCCCCAACACTAAGCCCAATATTACCTTATCATAACCCCATTCCCAAAGTTTTTCCTAAACTTAACCCTTTTTGTATCCCTGATACTGACCCTAATATTACCCTACCTGTATAATACACTAACCCCTATGTACAGCCCCAATGCTACGATTTAATATCCTTGCCCAAGAGTAACCCCAATATTAACCCTACCTGTAAAGTCATAAAATATTCTTAACCTTATTCTTCTTTGTAACACTAACCCTAATACTATTTTTTCCGGGAATACACTAACCCCTATGCACCTCCCCAAAGTTAAGACTTAATATCCATGTATCCCTAACACTTACCCTAATACTACCCTACCTGTAAAGTCAATTCCAACATTATTCCTAACCTTATCCCTCTTTGTGACCCTAACACTTTCCCTCCCTGTAACTCTAACACTAATATTACTAATATTACCAATCCTAATTCTCTCTGTATCTATAAAACAAACTCGCCTCAACCATAATACTAACCCATAACACCTTTAATCCCCAACACTAATTTTTATTTAAATTCCAACTCTTATCCTTCTTTATCCACCCCAACCATCTCTTTAGCTCAGTACTTAAAGTTAATCCTCCATGTAACCCCAATCCTAATTTTTTATTAAATCTTTACGAACCTTAGTATAAACCCTATCTGTAACATCAACCCCAAAACCTAACCTTTCTCTATCTGTAACCCCAACAATACTCTTAACATTATCCCTCCCTGTAACCTCAACACCCCAAATCCTCCCCCTATTTATACACTTACCTGTAATACAACCAACCCCTATGCACAGCACCAATGTTAAGATCTAATATCATTATATCTGCAACACTAACCCCAATAATATTGTGACCTGTAACCCCAACATTATTCCCTACCTTAACCATCTTTGTAACCCCAACACTAACCCTAACACTATCCCTTTCTGTAACCCCAACAGTAATCTTCCTCAAGACCCCAAATCTTCCCCATTTATATAGCACTTACCCTCCCTGTAACCTCCACATTAACTGTCCCTATAATGAAATCTCTTACCTTCCTTTTAATCCTAATTCTAACCCTCCCTTTAGCCCCAAATTTAAAATAATACTTTGTTGTACCCCAATATTCATAATTTATTTCACAGGACAGTAACCCACATTGTACCCCTACTTTACCACCCTATCCCTAAGTCTCACATTAACCCTGCGTGTAACACTAACCTACCCTCTAACCCCAATCACCTCAATAACCCCAGCACTAACCATTCATGTAAACAAATGTATATGAATAATGATTTAAAATAGTACAATACTAGAAAATTATACTTGTTTCCTGATGAAGCAGATTTACATCTGTGAAACGCGTTGAAACATCCTTTGATTGATGCCCCACTCTCATGGTACACCCCCATAATATATTTGTATGTATAAATTGAATTCATGATCCTGGGATGATGATTGTACAAATGAATGGGGCTATTTGGAGGTTTTATTTTTAGATTGTCCAGTATTGTACTATTTTAAATCATTATTCAAATAAATGGGTTTTTATTATACTTCATGCGTTAGCTGACTTAAAAGTCCCTTTGGAACTCAATGGTTCTTTTTGTTGTTTGGAAGATATTTGGGAAGTGGCAGCAATACACGAAAAACAAGGGATTGGCAATATTTGTGAATATTTTAGTGAATATTATCAGCTAAAGTTCCCATCCTTTGTTTCTTGTTGTAAGAATAGTTGGTGCAGCGATTTGCAGAATCGTGAGATTCCGTATTATCTCATGTGATCCATTATGGCTGGACCGGTGATCTGTAGAAGACGTTTATTGAAGTCAGATACAAATAATCAGAGAAAGGAGAAAGATTTGGAGTTGTTATAGATCTCCTTAAAAGTATTTTTACCAGGCAATGGTAATCTAAGTGTCTAGGAAAGAGTCTATGAAACAAGGAAATTGCTCAATAAATATTTATTGGTAAGATCCATTGCTAACCAGACAGCATATCAGAAAGAGAGAAAAATGGAGGAGGGAGAGAAGAAGAGGGGCAAAAGAGAAGGGGGCAGATAGAGAGGGGGAGACAGGAAAAAAAGGGCGAGTGGAGGAGATAAGGATATGGTGGGGACAGATGGAGAGAGAAATGGAGGGGAGAGAGGGACAGAGAGATGCGGGAGGGTGGGAAAGAAAGGGAGAAGGGAGGGAAATAGATGGTGGGGATAGAAAAATAAAAGGTGGGGAAAAAGGGAGAGAAATGGAGGAGAGCTGGAGAAAGAAAAGAGAGGGAAAAGGAGGAGAGGAGAAGAGGGAATGGTAGGGGAGAGAGGGAAAGAGGAAAAGGATTAGAGAAAGAGGGAGAGAAATGGAGGAGGGAGAGAGAAAGAATGGAGAGAGAGGGGGGAGAGGGAGAAAAAAGAAGAGAGAAATAACTAAAAATAAAATAATAAAGTAAATAAATAATAAATAAAATGTATAAATAATAATAATAATAATAATAATAATAAATACAACAGTACAAGGCAATATCTGATGACAGGTTTCATTCTCACATTTTTTTAAACATACACCACAGGCTCTTTGCAGCCACTTCTTGTCTATATCACTCCAGAAATTGCTGTTTTTTTTTTCTGATAGTGACAACTGTACACCATTCCTGTGTCAGCATGACTTATTGTAGTCTCCATTGGGAGAGCATATAGCAAGGGGTAGAATATTGTCAGGAAGTGCCTGAACCAGGCAGGATTAACAGAAGTTATTATAACACCAGCTGGCAATATATTAAGTCTAAAAGGAGCTTTTGGCTGACATTACCATATTTTTTGTAGTGATTTTAGTGATTGGGATCCCATCTACTATAACAATACTATTTATTTTGAATTTTCAGATTTTTGTGTTTTTGAACAATGCCGATCCTGGGTGGTGGTGCCAAGTGCGGCGCCTGCGACAAGACGGTTTATCATGCAGAAGAGATACAATGTAATGGGAGAAGCTTCCACAAGCCCTGCTTCATCTGCAGTAAGTGCCTAAAATAAAGTGTCACCGCATGTTCCCACTTACTCACAAATAATGTTTGGTGTTTGGTGACAATTATCTGATATATATATATATATATATATATATATATATATGGTTTTATATGTAAACACACATACATGTATAATTCCTCAGCAATGCGTAATATAAAGGCAGCCTTAGTACCGCCAATTACACAAGCAGTCACTGCTTCCTCCATTATAGTGTTGCACAATGGTTGTACTTTCTTACTCCTCGCAGTACAGGTAACCATCAGAAAAGTGATTGGAAAAAGTTAGCGGGAACTCCATCTAGTGGCCAGTCTATGAATTTGATAAAAATAGCAAGCAACCAGTGCCATTTGTCCTGTCAGTGCCGGTCAGGGTGATAACTCAATTTTATGGGTCTCTAGGATGTGTCATTAATACCACTTCTGTGGCCTTTCTGTCCGCCTGTCTGGCAAGTGGTCCTGGGCTTTCCAGAAATAGCCGACATTTCAGTGTTTCCATGTCTCCGGCTCCAGGGTGGGAAATCTGCCGAGGCAACGGATGAGTCACAATTACCAGTGGGGACAAAAATAATGCAGAGATATTGGAGACAGTTTATCTACAGGGTGCCGTGTCTAAGATTGTAAGCTCATCAGCATTTTCATTCCTTGTTTTCCTCTGTTAGGGTTTTTAGGCTGTGTGATTTTTCTTCACTTCCTGTCAGCAGGAAGTAAGCAGAGATCACCTCTCATTTATTGTCTGAACAGGTGTCTCCATTGGAAGATTTAACTTACTTCCTGTTGATGTAAAAACTAGAAAATTGAATTTTCCATCACTTTCATCATGAGTGAAAAGAGGAAAATGTGAATCCCCTTGGTTGGGTCACAGACAGCACTAGAAACCACAAATTGTGCTGCCGCATTTCAAGTCCATCTGCACTGTCCTGCAAATTTAAACTGCTGATCCTACCTGTGAGGTCTAAATAATGCTGCTTCCTGTAATCTGGCTGGATGCTGCACTGCTCCTGTACTCAGAGCATTGTTGTCACTCCCATGTAGGCTGTAGGAGGGAAAGATGTTGCAGGGGTGTGGCTTTAAATATTGCCAATCAGCAGTTGGCCACACCCAGCTCCGCCTACTGCTTTTAAGATTGACAGCACAGTCTCTGCTGTCCTAATATGATCTGCAGTGTCCTGGAGGGGGTGTATGTGAGACACAGATGAAGAGGGATTTTGCTCCGTTTGGGGGGGGGGGGGGGGTTGGGAGAAGGAAGATTTCTGTTTTTGGGGATTGTGCATAAATTGGTAACTAAAATATCCCTGAACCTTGAACATTTGTACACTGACCATTAGGTGACTTGGTTATATAACATTTCCTGGTTGGCGTTTTGATGTTTTAGCACTTTCTAAATCACTGACCCAGAATAAGTATGGGTCTGGGGTTTGGTTTGTCCTGAGCACCTCTTTAAATGCATTACTTCCACATCCCCTGTATAATCTGATGTCTTGTCTTGCAGTGGTGTGCAGGAAAGCCCTGGACAGCACAACAGTAGCAGCTCACGAGTCTGAGATATACTGCAAATCCTGTTACGGTCGCAAGTACGGCCCAAAAGGCTACGGGTACGGACAGGGAGCTGGCTGCCTGAGCACCGATACCGGAGAGAGATTTGGCATCGAAGTGGCTGAGTAAGTATGATATTTCCAACAATAATGTGACACCTGTCTAGACCTTCAAGAAATATCCCAACACGCTTCAGGGGATTTACAGCCCCCTTCTTCAGGGCTTTAGCAGGGCTTTAGAGATTGACATGCAGCCAATGATCTCTGTGTGTTTTGAGCTCATTGTTTGTATTGGGTTACAGGGCATTATTAGCAGAAAACAGTGGCATGGTATGGCTAGTGTATCAGGTGTCATTGGGATGTGAGATTCTGGACAGGAGAATGCATGGGGTTTTGGTGTCTCAGTCACTCTTCAAATTGCTAAGGATAAAATTCACTCAGTAAAGCAGAACCAAGTAGTGGGAACTGGGAACTCGGTGCAGGATGGTGAGAACCCCCCACGCCCCAGGTGTGCAGACCTGGGGACCCAGCGCAGGAATGAGAAACCCCCCACATGGGCAGCAGCAGGTGTGCAGACCTGGGAACCCAGCACAGGGATGGGAAACCTTCCACATAGGCACAAGAAGGTGCGCAAAGACCTGGGATCCTAGCCCAGGGATGGGAAACCCCCCACATAGGCAGCAGCAGGTGTGCAGACCTGGCACCCCAGCACAGGGATGGAAAACCCCCCCATGTGCAACAACAGGTTTGCAGACTGGGAAACCCAGCACAGGGATAGGAAACCCCCCACCAGGACAGCAGCAGGTGTGCAAACCTTGGAACCCAGCACAAAGATGGGAAACCCCCCACATGCGTAGCAGCCAGGTGCGAAGACCTGGGATTCTAGCACAGGGAGGGGAAACCCCCCACATGTGCAACAGCAGGTGTAGAGACTAGGGAACCCAACACAGGGATGGGAAACACCCATCAGGACAGCAGCAGGTGTGGAAACTTGGGAAGTCAGCACAGGGATGGGAAACCCCACATAGACACCAGCAGGTGTGCAAAGACCTGGGATCCTACCACAGAGATGGGAAACCCCCCATATGGGCAGCAGCAGGTGTGCAGAGCTTTGCTCTATCATCAGGTGCTTTACAGCTCTACTTTCTCACTTTATATAATACAACCATAGGTTTTTAGTAAATTGCATGTAACTCCTTTATTTTTGCAGTTTCATTCAAACCCATCTGTTTCTTTGCAGGACCCACCCGTCTCGCAGCTCCCCAACCACCACACACTCCTCCAAGTTTACACAGAAGTTTGGCACCACAGAGAAATGCCCAAGATGTGGGAAATCCGTCTATGCCGCTGAGAAAGTTATGGGTGGAGGGAGGGTGAGTTATCTTATTGACTCTCATTGTAATCCTGAACAATGGTGATGCTAAAAACATTTTACATAGAAGGTTCTCTTCAGGTCTATGTTCACATGATCAAGCATATGTTCAGGTGTATAAACCCATATGCACGTGTCGTGTAGAACCTATTTTTGGACACAATATGAGAGTTTTAAAACCCCTACCATGTTTTTATTGCTGTGTCTCACTGGGGGGAATCACTCAGGTGGATATATATGCCACTCCATCCTTTAATTTTGCCTTAGATAAGACACATCGGAGGATAATGAATGTTTATGATAACGGCATTTCTTTTCTCTGCAGCCCTGGCATAAAACCTGCTTCCGCTGTGCCCTGTGCGGGAAAAGTCTGGACTCCACTACCGTGACAGAGAAGGATGGAGAAATCTACTGCAAAGGTTTGATCCTGCAGGTTCTCCTTAAAAGCAAACTTATACTCTGGTTTTAGCTTGTAACCAGTCCTTGGTTTATACAATATGTGCTTGGAGGTTCCACCATAGTAACTGTAAGCCCACCTATCCCACTTATATGGAGTGCAGCATGCTAGGTCTGGTCCTTGTTATTTTCTAGGGGTCTGTTGTACAATCTCATGGCCAAGATACAAACTACAGCTAGACTACAGTCACATTGAAGGATGAGGAAACCACTGCATACATTTAAAAAAAAATGCAACTGCAGTGACTTTTTAAAGTCTATTTATAAAACATGGAATCTAATGGCATAAATATTTGAATGGTTTTACTTGTTGCCTGCAGCTGCTATTTAACATCTCTTCCCCTCCCTCCCTCTTTCTCTCTCTCTCTCTCTCTCTCTCCAGTTTGTTATGCCAAGAACTTTGGTCCAAAAGGAATTGGCTTCGGAGGCTTGACACAGGTAGAACAAAAAGAAGGATGAACTGGAGAAGAGGCTTCTGACGGTATAATCATCTCAGAAAGTTAGCAAATGCAACAATTGCTGACTTCCCAAAATCCTGGATTGTTCTGATCAGTAGAATTTTTGACATTTCTCAATAAATGGATTTGTTTTTGAATCTAATGGATGTGTATTTACTCCGATTGTCAGGATTTATGGGTATGCGCACCCTGCCCTGTTACACATTTGTGCCATAGGACAATCATTTATCAGGTAAATTGTCCTATCAACCTAGGCTGGCCACACATTCAGCTTTCCTTGAGATTGAGATATTTAGTGTGAGGTCCTGGCTAATGCAATCTATATAAATAATATCCAGTCACACAGGTCTTTGTGCATCTTGTTGCTGAGTAATTTAAACGCAATTAAGTGCAAAAACAAAAGAAATGGCCGTATGCACGCAGCCCAATATAGCATGAACACGGTGAGCAGTTCAGCAACACTCACTGACATTCTGCTGTCAAATGTGCAAATGCTGGTTCCTTAAGTCATGCTCCTATGCATGCAATGCATCACTGCCTCCAGAATACATAGTTACATAGTAAATCGGGTTAAAAAAAGTCCACCATGTTCAACCACTAGCGAAATAAACATATCACAGATAAAAAACCCTATAGACATTCTTTTGCCTTCACCAGAGGAAAGCAAAAAAAGCCCCTGGTGCAATTTGCTCCAACAGGGGAAAAAAAATTCCTTTCCGATTCCATAAGGCAATTTGATGCTCCTTGGTTCAGCAGTCTCTGTTATCTGTGCTTCTAGAAATCATCCAGCTTTTTCTAGAAGCAATCTATAGAACTTGCTGAAACTTTTTCCTGAGGAAGCCGATTCCACATTTTCACCCTTACAGTGAAGAATCCCTTCCTTATCCAAAGCTTAAACTTCTTTTCTTCCAGACACAAAGGGCGCTCCCTTGTGCTTTATAATGATCTTACAGTGAACGGGAAGAGAATTCGCTATATGGACCTTTTATATATTTATACAGTTCATCATATCCCCCCTTATACGTCCCTTCTCAAGGGAGAATAGATTCAGTTCAGCTAATCTCTCCTCATAGCCGAGTTCCTCCATTCTTTTTTTTAGTTTATTTGCCTTAGATCTATTCACTGCAATAAGCTAGGCTTGAGTGCAAGGCCCATGCAACATGCAATGTACACAGAGAACATAAATCACCAGGGGCTGGGGAAAGGTTTGTTTGACTTCGCATGTATCTCCTACCAGAAAAACCTCCTAGTGACTTTCTGCAAGTGAGTGCACTTCTTCTAACATTTTAACCTCCCTGCCGGTATTCCCCAGTGTGGCTCGGGGTGAATTTTCCATAACAAAAGCTGTAACCCCCGAGCCACACACGGGTTGGAATAGCCAGGGAGATTAAAAGTCCTACCGGGTTCCCAGGTTTCAGCGGCGAGGCATCTGCTTGTGAGGGTGTGGCTGGAGGGCGGGACCGTACAGCTAGGTGGCGGGAATTTTAAAATACTAAGGTACCGCTTTTACATTTAAAAATACTTAATATTCATACCTCCAGGGAGGTTAATTTAAATTGAACATGTTGATAAAACTAAACTGGGTTAGTGTAAAGCTAATACAATGCACACAAATACTACAGCAATATTTTTATTAAGAAATTTTATTGTTGTTTTCTACATTAAAATATTGCATTTTATAGATCCGTTTCTATATTTGTTATAATTTGGTACCACTGAAAACCCCATGTTACCATTTTTTTCATATATACAAAATTGTAAACCACAAACAGATCTACCTGAAGAAAGGTATATGGTAAATGTGACCCCCCATCAGATCTTTTTTCATTTTTTGTTTTAAAACTCCATTTTTTTGTTTTCCCTAGTTTTTACAAAACAGTACCAAAGTATAAGAGAATAAAAAAATGTTCTAGTGGTGAAACCCTAAAGCATGTATCAGTCTTTTTTTTTAGGACAGCATCTTCCATTTACAAGTTATTAGGGTTCACACAAAAACTCCACTTGGAGTTCCCAAACAACCGCGGGCACTTCTTCCCGAAGAGAGGAGTGTGGGGAAGGTGAATTTTAGGATGGTAATGCACCTCAGACAATTCTTAGGTAAGGCACCGGTTTGTTTGAATAATTAAAAGTAAAAGCTTCAGGCTGCCATTGTGGTTGTTGGCGTCTAAACGGGCTGGGGATTCCTCAACTTGGATGGGTGAAACATAGCATGAAACTGCTTGGTCCAGTCCACGGGAGTCACTTTGATCAGTCCAAAACATTGACACTGGAATAGATCTGCGATGTTCTGGATACAGCCACGGCTGAAGGAAATGGTATAAGTCATCAATCAAACTTTGATAAAGACAAATTTATCAAGTAATGGCTCCACTTAGAGGTTTAAAAGCTTTTTTCAGCCAATGACACACGTGACAGCTTCACTGTGAACTAACCCCTTGTTAACCAGTTTTGGACACAACTTGAACATACTAGAGATTTTCCCGAAAAGAAGAGGAAAAATCACTTCTTTACTTTTTACATTATTTGTATTCTTGAAAGAATGTCAGGCACAACAGTCCCCGCCTTTCCCTTGCAACCAGAGTCATTTAATGTACATGAGAAACATGATACATCAAGGACATCAATACTGTTACTCGACCCCCTCTACAGCGGCAGCGTTATCTCTCTCTGCTAGCACTTATATACCTTTTCTAAATTAGTGTTCTGCTTTTTGGATCCCTCTGCACTTTGTTGGAACTTTTGCCTATGCTATGAGGTAATCTGGTCGTCATCAACCACTAACAATACCAACTATGCCCTAAGGAAGCCACAAGGCGAAACGCGTTAGGCTATGTGACCACCGCATGTTTATATAAATCTAGAGATTAACTTTGTATTGTTTAATGGTCTTTTTTCCCCCATGAATATTTATTGGGGATGATTTTTCATTATCTCCTGTAGCCATGTTTGTCTAAAAAAGCTTAAACACTAATATAAATAGGTATTGTCTATAAAACCCTAGCTTCCCTTTTCCATTCTTTCTTTGGAATAACTGTATACTACATCGAGGACTATACTTATTCTAACATGACTGAGACATTGCCTGTGTGGTCACTTACTTGAAGGGAGATTTCCGCATTGACACTTTGCGTTTGCCGAATCTGTTTTGCATCTGTAAATTGAATCTTTCTTGAGTTGTCAAACCAAGAAATGCAATCTGAAGAAAAAAAACAGAGAATTTAATTCATGTTACACGATCATTAAAATGTTATCTCATTCAGAGCCTTGAACACTTCAGCAAACGAGGGAGAATTGGGGTGAAAGGCTGTACTCCTTCACCGCTTATGGTGGTAGCATGGTGGGGCACTTTTGCCTTTCACATTGGGTTCTAAAGGGCCTTGTCCCGGCACTGATCTCAATACAGGAAGGACCAATAACTGTTCGTTTTAGAAGCCTCACCAAACATACATAAAAATAACACACAAAACTTGGCAAATGCTTAATAAAATTAAATCCCAACTCCAGCCATTTTTTTGGCGCGTTTGGTAAATAAAGGAAATTGTTAACAGAGTCCCAGGTACTGATTTAAAATAGTGCCAAGATGGCAACTACAGGTTTCACTACCTGTTTGAAATAGTTCTGGACCTTAGCGGTACCTGTAGCTCCTGAGTGGATTCTGCCCTGGACCTGCAGTACAACACTAAGCCCAGAAGAAAAATTGTTCAGTTCCTGAGCAGACAACAGGGGACTGCAGATCACAGAGCTGATTGAAGGTTTAAGGTGGCATCAGACAAGGCCCAAAAAATTACATGGTACAACTTACAGAATGTGTGAAGAGAAGACAAGGGGGCAACCTTGGAAATCTGAGGTAAGCTGGTAGTAGTAGGGGGTTGTATTTTGGGGTAGCCAACAGATTTTTTTTGGTTTGCCAGTGTTAAGTCTTCTTGTAAGTAGCACGATAACCAAAAGGTTAACGTCATTCTCTGCCCCTAATGCTCAAAAATGATTATATTTTATCTTTATTTGGGCTTAGACAGCAGAATGTCGTAATATGTTACAGGTACATAGGTGACCTATACTATTCTTAATAGCAAAAGCTGCAGTAATATTGGGATTGTTTAAATACAATTTTGGTAATGTGCTATTTGTGGCTGCTTTACATACAAAACACGTTTTTTTCTGGCCCTTCAAATACATCATAGGCCTGATCTTCCTTTGAAAATGATGGATGATTAAACCTCAGTACATACTTAGTCCTTGATTTATTACAGTCTTCAGAATCATGACCGATAAAAATCTGTGTCTTACCTGATAGATCTGCACTAAAAACATGAGAGTTGCCCACACAGTAAGGGAGCAGACAAGGAGAAATATATACAAGACCCAAGGGGAGCAGGACACAATCTCCACCAAGAATAACCAGATGCCATCATTCCGTATACTGGTGGAGCATTGACTGACCCAGTCTGTGGGAATAACAATAAACAATAGATTAGTCTTATAATGCAGTCATATTTATAATACTGTGAATGAAGGAAGATGGTACTAAAATACTAGGTTCTAAGAAGAACTAGCAAGTTTTATAGAGAAAAAGTCACAAACTTAAAGAATAGAAGGCACCCAGCAGCAATCTCAGGGCTTGTGCATATTTAGAGATGGTATTTACAGGCAAATAAAATGCACATTATTAAAGTAAGTTTTATGTTAAAAGAGAAGATCTAGAGACAGGAGCTCCTTAATGTAGAATATAATTAATGTATTTTTGGTGTTCAGGCAATAATAATAGAGCTACTCCTCTAATGGTAAAGATCACTTACAAATGGAGGAGGCATAGATCATCCAGTGGCCCACAAACACCATGGCACACAAGAAAAGGACAAAGTAATGGTGGTTCCCAGCACCTGGAAAATAAATAGGAGGATAAGTTTGAAAAAACATAAATAAATCATAAAACGCCTGTGCTCTTATTGTCTAGGCTGAGTTAGATTACTTCTGCTATAAAGAGCAACAAACGTGTTAAAAGGAAGGTTTCACCCAGATCTGTATATACAGTACATTTTATATATTAATAATTTCCTTGTTATCTATACAATACAATTAAACGTTCTCACCTACACAGCGTCCAGTCCATATGCAATGCTGATCAAACTTAGCCACACAGGAATTGCACGCATGACAGTGCACTGATCTGATTGGTTTCTTTTCCTGAGAGAATACATAAAGGGTTAATAGAATGCTTACAACACGAAAATATGCAAATTAGAAGTCAATATTGTTTATTTTTATTTTGATACATCTTCCAATAAACTGAATAACTGGAAATGTATGTATTTAATTTACAGCTGCAAAGATAAGGAATACATAAATATTTATATTTACCTTGGACTTATTATGTTAAGTGTCATTTGAAAAGATCAAGAGCCAACTTAATACACAAATCTCATTTTGCATATCGGCTCATTCATTACACATATTTAGGTGGTTGGTGCGATAAAATCAATTCACACAGCAAAGCGAAATTTGCACTGGTTTGCTTATCTCTGTATCCGGGTAATAAATATTCTGCACAGCGTTGGAAATAATCTTTCACGATTCTTTCCAACGACAAAAGAATGAAAGATGCATGAACAAGTGCTGGACACGTATATCCCCTGTGTACAGTGTATCTCCCCTTCACTTGTATTACAGTTGTCCACTGTTCGTGGATCCGCCAGGACAGATCCATGAACGACATTGGGCGCCCGCTGTACACACTCCAGTTTCCCATCAGATACTAGTCCTGAAACAATAATCAGATGAGAATCATCTGACGTGTGTACGTAGCTTTAGAGTTATTCTACTGAAACATAACAAATAATATTGTTAGTGTCAGTGTCAATTTTATTTATTATATTTCATGCACAAAGCTCAAGGAACAGGAAAATAAAATGTGTGTTTCAGGAGGACAGACATACCAGGCAGGAGTTGCAGAAGAGCCTCACATCCAGGCAGCCAGCTTCAGCCAGGGTGATGATTGTCTGAAAAATATAAATCAAACTTGTTTATGTACAAAGATTTATCCAAATCAGTCCCTACCTCCTAAAAACGCAGCTCATTAATGTAAAAATTTTTTTGTTAATTAGCATTTATGGCAAAATGAGTTTTCTGACAGCATGCCCCCCCTCGCCCATTCACGTTCCCTTGTAGCTATAGGTAGGTAGGTTGCAGTGTCACTGCACAACAACCTCTTTAAACATAAATTGACACAATTGGTCTAATTTAAACACAACCCAGAAGTTGGGCTTTAAATCAGATTTGTTTTTACAGTTGACATACCTGCCTTCTTTCTTCTTCCGAGGATTTGATGTACCCGGGGTCTGTTCTCCATGTCTTGTAGAAATAGTATACAAGGAGAAACATACTGATTACAAAGGGGATTTGTATGTTGGCTTGCGCCAAATGTATAACGAGAAACCAGAACTGAGTTAAGGAAAAAACTTTAAATAATAAAACATTGCATATTATCATCTGGATCAAATATAGCATAGCACCATGCAGTCTTCTCCTCGCGGGCGCACAGCTTGCGCCGAGGACAATTGCACTGAAGACATCCACATTTGCATATGGCTGCAGCTGTGGGTAAAGACTAACCACACACCCAAAAATTACATGCTGCCTTTGGAAACTGCACTACGACTTGCCAAAACTGTGTGCAAGGAGCAATCCTCCAACCATTTACCTGAATGGGAGAGGTTGAGATCAAGTCTGACCCTTTGGCAAAATGCTGCAACTCACTTTGAGTCTGAAATAGCTAAAAGTGTTCCATAGATGTCAATAATGGGGTACACAAAGTCACATACCACAGTCTGGTGAATCCCGGGGATTAAAGCAGGACAACAAGTAAAACATTGCGAATGTCCAATAAGTGAAATGCTAATCTGAGCATTTTCCCCAGCTACCTGAAACAGTTATAGTAAATACATCTATTTGAAGAACTTAAACATAAGGGAACCTTTTGATTCAATACACTTTAGTGAAAGCTGCACTATGATGTATTATTTTTTAGGACTTTAAACTTAAGATCCATGGATTTATTTCTATAGATTTAGAACAGGTTTATATCAAAATTATTTAAAAATTTTAGAAATACATTACTGGCATATCAGGTAAAGTGGAACTTGTAGTAATTTAGTAGCTAAAACTGTAGGGTGACCATGATTGGCCACCTGACTTTCAGTATTTAGCGATGTAAAGGATATGAGGCAGAAAACACATGAACCACGTCATGAACATCCAAAAAACAGAGCAGATGAAGAAAATCGGTGGCACTTGCTTCTGACTGCTCTGTCCGACAAATCGCCTGGCAAACAGAAAGAAAACAGTTCCATATTATTGTAAGTACAGAAATAAGAAAATGCATTGTTAGAGAAAAAGCACAAATAACACACATTTGTCAGCATTCCTACAATATTTACTGTGGTCTATTTTGTCCATTTGTGTGGCGAGATTGTGCGTCACCCTATTTCTGTATCATATAACAACGGCATCCAGTGCGAATGCAAAGTATTGGAGCAGTCAATGAGATATCTATCTAATCTATCTATCTATATCAGCAAACTGATCCTAAAATTAATAAAATCAGATTCTGTCCTTTATATTCAGGCTTTTTGATATATGAATAACAATTTACACTTTTACCTACACAATTTATGATTCATAAAATTTTACCTGTACAATGACCCTGTAAGCCTAAAGTTTAGATAACTGCCATCTGAGACAAACAATCATGATACTCTTGAGTAAAAATCTAGCATGTGTACAGTGGTCTGCCATGGCAGTTCATTAAATGACTGACCACAGACAACTGCTGTAATTTGCTATGGAGTTGTACACAGTGGGGTGCCTCCTGGCTGTTCTCCCCCATTCTCTTCTTTAAAGACCTGGAAAGGGCTTTTCAGTACAGAACTTGTTTGTGTTACTGTAATTGGAAATAATTATAAAGATCATTTCCAGCATCATAAATTTGACATTTGTATGCAGCTTTACTCTAAATAAGCCTTAACCTAGCTAACCCCAAATAATCAAGCAGAACTATGGACATTTACTTGTCTATTCTTAGCTGTTCTATTGAAAAAAAAATGCCAATTGATTAACTCATAACTCATTAGGTGTGACTCAAAACCCTCTCCCTGTTCTGGAGGAACATACTGAATTTTGCTCAAAGATTCTAAAGGCAAAGAGCGTTCACTGTGCTATTTAGAAAACAGATAAGGCTCCGAGATGCCAGTATGCAGCCTGTATTAAACATCTATTTGTAAAAATGTAAAAGCCATTGAGTATTACTTTAAACATTTTTAAAGCAGTAAAATGACTAAAAACAAATCATGTTTTCCTATTAAGATAAAAAAAAGATAAAACAACAAACCTGGTGAAGAACTGAGATCCAATTGTCATTAAAGCGAGAAGAGTTCCTTTTAACAACCAGGAGTCAGTATTTAAATTAAGGATGTATCCAATACCTCCGATAAGAGAAAGACAGGCCAACACCAACAGGAATTTCTACCAATGAGACAAAACATTTATTACAGGTTCGTTAAAGAATCAGCAGTAATAACGTCTTGTTGTTCAATACAAATCAATCAAATTGTCCCTTTAAAAGGTCAACCCCCCCGTCCTTTTCAGGAGCAATCACAGGACAAGTGGGGTCTCCTTTTTTAATTTCTGGTGCTGGGTGGTACTTCTTCATGCAGCGGCAATCATATCAGCACAGTTCCCTGCAACACTATGTCATTGCGGAGTGCCATGGTATTATCCCTTCTGAGGTCCATGACAACCCACACATCATGTTCTAGTTAGAGCAATACCAATGTAAAAATGCAAAACAGCAAGGACAATTAGAGAAGGAGAAGAGGTACAGCTAAGGGCAGCACTGGAGAGAGGGTGAGTATTGAGTATGGAACTGCATTCACTGATCTCCCCAGCCCCTCTTGGCTGGGCACACCACCCGGCACTTTTCAGAAACCACCCGGCAGTTTTTGGGTGGTTACTGATAAATTAGGTCACAATAGAGGGCCTGCCACCCACCTACAATTTCTTCCCACCCAGCCTAAAAATGTTTCTGGGTTAAACACTGTGCATTGTATGTTTTTGAAAAAGCCACTAACCCAATAAACAGAAAATAGCAGAGTTGTGTTTTATTTCTCCAATACAGACCCTGATTTATGAATGAAAGCACTTAGTGGTTTTAAAAAAAGTAACAGCACTTTTGATGACACTACTTTAGTTACTTAATGTTCATTATTCATGTACAGATCTAGATCATGGGATAATAATTGTATTTATAACAAGACAAAAGAAACCGGTTTGCTTACCTCATACTTTTGCAGGGCCTTTAAAATTCTGGAGTTTCTGCTAGCCCTGGCATTCGCCTCGCTTGTCAGAATATGGACAATTAGGCGATTTCTGGTTTGCCGGGCAAGGACAAGAGGAGTTTCTTCCTGAAGAACAATAAAATAGATTTCATTTTTAATAGTTCAACTCCAGCCAGAACATTTATCATTGGTTTTTATTAAACCTGGTATAAATATGTCCTCAAATTCCTGTCACTGTGATTGCAGGACAAAAACTCAGTAGAGCAGTTGGCAGCAGTACCAAAAGACAGAGAGTCAAAATACCCAGACCCATGAATAATTTTATTAAAGGATAGGACAGGATAGGATTAGAGGAGGAGAGGACCCTGTCCCGAAGAGCTTACAATCTAGGAGCTGAACAAACCCTTCTTTTTTTTAGTCTAAATAAAGTGAGCTCACCTTGGCGTTCACAACATCCATGCTCGCTCCTGCTTCCAAAAGGAGATCCACAGCATTAACGTTGCCAGATGAGATGGCCCAGTGAAGAGCTGTGTTCCGATGGACTTTGTCTACAAGATTGATGGATGGGTTCATCTTTAACAGAAAATTTGTGGGCTCCATTCTAAAACAAAAATAAATAGATAAATTACAGGTATTGTACTCTACTAATGATAAGCCCTGACATGTCTCCTGTGTTCTCCCCAGCCCCTTTTAGCTCGGTGCACCACCCGGCACATTGCAATAACCACCCGACTGTTGGATGGTTACTGAAGAGTTGGGTCACAATACACGGGCTGCCACCCAGCTAAAATAAATTTCTGGGTTGAGCACTGGTCTCTATAATACAGTAAAGGTGTCTTAGTGACCAGAGGGAAGATTGGTGAAGCTCTGATATGACTTTAACTCTGTATTAAGGTATGGCATGTGTTGGGATCAGGGGGGCTACATACAGGAGTGACACAAATAGGAAAGGCTGGACTGAGGCAGAAAAGAAGTTTGGAAACAAGAGGAGTGTGAGAGGCCAGGTTGCATACCATTGACCTCTATGCCTACACTTAAAATTAAAGTCTGAATATATATAAAACTAGACCCGGACCTTATAGTTCTATCTTAGAACTGTGTAATAATATAAAAAATAAAATGTATGTTTCATTACCCAATAATTTTCTGTGCTGACAGCATGAGTGGGGTCATTCCGTTCATATCAGAAGCATCAATGTTCTAAAGACAGAAATAACCAAATAATCAATGAGCAGAACCAATACCACAGTGAACAATTGAAGAATAATTATTTCATAAAAACACTAACTGTAGTAAAGAAAAGAAACTGATATTACATAGACAATTAGGCAAATAGCTACAGCGTGGTTTTATGACTGAATGCCAAGCAAGGTTTTTGAACTTTGAAGTTAAAGCTTGCTTACTACCTCCTACCCCTGAACATTCATATCGGCCAGTGAGGAAGCCCACCTAGGAATGTAGAAGATAGGTTGGTGCAGGCAAGTTCAACAGTACCTGAAGTCCAGTGTTCTCCCCTGCACCTTTTAGCCGGGCCCACCACCTGGCACTTTTCAGTTCACCCGGAGGTTTTTGGGTGGTCACAATACAGGGGCAGCCCCCCCACCTACAATTTGTTCCCAACCAGCTTAGAAAAAAGTCTGGGTTGAACATTTTAGTCTTTAATCTGCCTATATTTTGCTTCCCTGCTCTCCGGCAAAACCATTCATACCTTATTTTGAAATCTTTGATAATATCATTGGATCTCTATGCTTCCCTGTGTAATGCAGGAAGGCCATGGCCGTTGGGGGGGGGTTTGGAGACATCACAACACCAAGGCTTAGCTGAGCTGTGATGTCCATCCTATGGTGTGCATTTTTATGCAGGATGCAACTTTCAATGCAGATTATTCAAAGTAATGCGCACATGTGTTGCTGAACCTCCAACATTGAAAGAACTAAAATCCAGTGAAAAGTGAAAGGAGCAAGCCATGGACGGTCAAGGCTGGGGGTAAAGGGCTAGATGATGCTGGATGCCCACTAGCCTGTATAGGTGATGGGCTCCATCTGGCTTGCTGCAGCTGCTAATGCAATTTGTGAAAAGCTTATAGTGTGTGGTGAAATTATAGCCAGGCTGGCCACATATGGTGGATATCTGGGCCCATATGTACCCAGCCCTAGAACCTTTGTTATGTTTTTATTTCGGAGTGTCCTCCACTTTATTGCATCACATGATGGGAAGAAAGTGGGACAAAAAAAAATATTTAGCAGGGTAGAACTGCTGTCTGGTGAATGTTGCTGTGTGTCCCTATCAAGGCAGTTGTCTATCACTTCCTATTAGATCACTGGAACAGTAAAAGTTAAAGATGCAAAAATAAAACATTTTTAACATAAAATATTGTTTTGTTCTGCATTTACCAGTTTTATTTGGACTTCACCAAACTTTGGATACGTACCATCCCTATTGCAATCAGGTAGGCGATGATGGGTAGATGCTGGAAAAGGACAGCCAGGTGGATGGCACTATAGCCTTCTCCATCAATTAGATTTGGATCGGCTCCACACTTTATCAGTAAAATCACAGACTGCAGGTGGCCCTGTCTGAGGTAGAAGAAAAGCAACACTTAAAAGAGGAACTACAGAACAATGTCAATGAGAACACAGAATAAAGTTCCTATTGTACTAAAGCAACTTTGTTTAGTCCAAGGCTGCATACACACGTGCAATAATTGTCATTGGAATGGATTGTGAAAGCTCCTTTCCAACAACAAAAGACTGCACAATGCTGTGCATAACAAATAATCGCTAACCCTGTGTAGCGAATCTAAGAATTAAAAAATACTTCGAATTAGTGAAGGGTGGGGAACTAAATTTTGGAAGCCATGCCTGAAAAAAGGCAAGCAACAAAAACAGGATGAGCTACCAGTATTGCCTGAGGTCTTACTGTGGGGGTGGGGGTCTTTCCCTCATTACTTAATTACTTGCATGTTCTGTTCTGTGTTTGTGTAAAGACAGTTATCTTGGTATAGTCAAGGCTTTATGTTCCCACGTGAAAGACTCCAGCAAAGAGAAGCATGCAACATTATTTGGCATTGCATGAAAATTGGTCAAAGCAGAGGGAAACTACACTTCAACATAGCTAAATTCAAAATATGGCACACATGGGGTAAAGTAGTGTGGGTATAGTTATGGCTGTAACTATAGCAGAGAAATATTCATCCTCATTTCAGATGATTGAAACTGAGACCAATAATAAGAAAAGTGTACAGAACTGTGCATAACACATCACCAGCAGCATAAAAGTTACCATCACTAGAGGGGTTATCAGCAGGAGGAAGGAGGTCCTGATTCCTCTATATGGATAGAATTATGGGGTCACCATCACTAGAGGGGTTATCAGCAGGAGGAAGGAGGTCCTGATTCCTCTATATGGATAGAATTATGGGGTCACCAGCAGGAGGAAGGAGGTCCTGATTCCTCTATATAGATAGAATTGTGCAGCAGGAGGAAGGAGGTCCTGATTCCTCTATATAGATAGAATTTTGTGGTCACCATCACTAGAGGGGTCACCAGCAGGAGGAAGGAGGTCCTGAGTTGCATATAAAGATTATTAGTTAGCCCTCACTTCGAATACTATGTCCTGTGTGTTACAAAAAGATATTGATAGGATAAAAGTCAGACAACAATAACGGTGAATGGTCTGAGGGAAAAAATCAGAAGAGATTGCAAGAACTTGACTATGTACCGTCTAGAGGAAAGAGGGGAAAGTGTGGACATGACTGAAGCCTTTAAATACAATAATGGTGCCAATAAGGACAGTGTTTTTTATATGAAAATGAAATCAAGAAAACAGGGACAGGACCTCAAAACTAGCAAGAAGAAAGTTCAAAACTAATCAATACCGAGGTACATTCCCATACCAGGAAGTGCACTGCTATTATTTTAGAAATTCTCCTAAAAATTTTAAATTTGTTCAAATGGTACATTTTTTACATTTTTAGGTTTTCCCTATAACAAAAGGGAATAGTTATTTATTTTATTATCTTGTTATTTTGCAGTACCGTGTCATTGTTTTACCTTAATGTGTAACAATTATATGTGCATATGTCATGCAAGATGAAAAATGGCTGCAGTAGTTACATCTAGGGTGAATGAATAGATTAGGTATTGGCTCAACCTATGCAGTAGTTACATCTAGGGTGAATGAATAGATTAGGTATTGGCTCAACCTATGCAGTAGTTACATCTAGGGTGAATGAATAGATTAGGTATTGGCTCAACCTATGCAGTAGTTACATCTAGGGTGAATGAATAGATTAGGTATTGGCTCAACCTATGCAGTAGTTACATCTAGGGTGAATGAATAGATTAGGTATTGGCTCAACCTATGCAGTAGTTACATCTAGGGTGAATGAATAGATTAGGTATTGGCTCAACCTATGCAATGGTTACTTCTATTATAAATGGACAATGGGTTCCTCTTTCTACCTTTGATGCACATGGCAGATCAGCAGCTGGTAATTACAACATACCAAATACCAGAAAGGCAGGTGAAATCAGATAAGCTGGTCTCATCTTACAGGAAACAAAGGAAAAGCCGGTTTCTCTGGACTGTGACTCAGTGAGGAAACTGTGAGTTTTCACAATACAATGGATGGTGTAACTAAAGAATTACAGATACAAAGGGAGGGGCAAAATGAATATAGACCTTGCAACTACACATGGGACTCATTTGAATGTTTGTGCATTGCTGTGTAACTAAATTCATATAGGAAAAATTATGAGAATTTTAAATATAGAAGTACGTACTGGTTAAGCCAAGCAAAATATTAGTGCTAGGAGGCAGCTGTAAAAACAAATCAAGTATAGTATAATGGTCTCTGTGTAAATACCTATAAAGCCACTTCCTTGTGTTAGATCTTTTCCATTATTGTTTGTTGGCTAAACTATGATCTCTACAAATATACCACACAGTGTGCATGTTTCTTCATTGAGTGTGATAAATGTGCATTGTGAAGTGTTTGAGCTTTGCCTGTCATGCTGTAACTTAGTGACTGGTAGAGCCACACAGACAACAAAAACAGTAAGAAATGTTATAAAGCGGTCTGTCCTTTAAACTTACAAAAACGTCTGTTAGGGCTGTCAGAGACTGAAACAGCTAAATTTGGTTGTATGTCTCTACGACTTGGGGTCTTTCTAATTATACACACAAGTGCCAAAGTGGTAATGGAGAACAAAGTTTCCCTTAGCCCTAAAAATATCTGCTTTGGTTAAGTATATGCATTTTGTAACTCGGGTATAGTAAAGGCTTGAAATAGAAAGAGACTTTTTCTTTAAAAATAAAATGTGATAAGGGCAATATATTACACCTCACACAGCTTCCTTTACATTTCTGGAAAGGCCTTCTATCAGTGGATTGGGACCCCTGTCCTTGACACAGTAATAGCCACTAAACTGTAAAATATCTGGTATGCATTGTCCACAGATATTAAGGCCGCAATAATTGTTGTTGACAAGGACCTTTCATGATCCTTTCCAACGACAACAGACTGCACGATGCATGAACAAGCGTTGTACATACAGCACCGTTCTGCTCTAAGAAGAAGGGAGAACGACAGAGTGGCACCTCGCTGCACTCTTTCCCCTTTCACTTTCATTATGATTATTCGTTGTCCCTGGATTCTCCTCTGTTATTAGCCTTGAGGCGGTTATCGGTGAGAATCATCCGACATGTGTACATAGCCTAAGCCTTCAAATGCTAATCTTTCCGAGCACTCCAAATTTCTCCCACATCCCAAAAGCATACTGGCTCCCTCTAAAAAAATTGAACTTTGACTATGTTACAGACCTTTGGCTATGACTATTGTGATGGCTAATCCTGCTGCACTCAATGGCTCCTGTCATCAGCTTCTGCAGCACTGTTATGTCCTGTAGTGACACAGGTGGGTCTAATTATGAATCCTCGGAGCATGGCAAGAGATTTAGGCATCCAACATTACAAGCGGTGCTGCTGGACAAGTAGGCGTTATAGATTTTTGCTGCAGGAAGCGCTTGTCATATTTTATACTTAAAGTGTCAATGACATTTTAAAGTATTGCTTTTTATATCTCCGGTGGAAGCCAGTGATAATAGCTATGCACTTCTTCTCAGATGTCTACATATGCTGCAGCTATTACAAGGGGTCTCTTATCAAAGAATGGAGAAAGGCAAGATGAAAAACCCCCAAAATAAAAAGCAAAGTAAGGAGCAGACGTGGTGACTACAGCAGGGAGATCTCACCAGTTTCCAGGAGAGGAGTCCCCTGGAAGTCCAGACATATTACACTTTACCAGACCCCACTTGGATACAGTGAATAATGAAATCTATGCAAAGAAGCAGCAATTACAAAAAATATGTGTTTTCTTTACTGGATTTTCTACATGAACCTTTCCAAGAAGGAAATTCCTTATATATTATGGTATCTTGTCATTTCCCATCCGTAAAAATACAATTGCCAGGAAATTTGACATTATAGGAGAAATTCCTTACCTTACAGCCCAGTGGAGAGGAGTTGAATTTAATGTGCCTCCCAGTTGATCCACAACAGCCCCCTTGGAGATAAAATACCTGTGTACGTAAGACAAGAATTATGTTTATTCAATGTTTTCTGCTCAGAATCCCTATCTCTGCCCATTAAAACTGAACTCAATGCAGATACAAAAAAGACAAAAATAGTTGTACCACCAAAATAAAAAAAGAAATATATATACTGGATGTTCACATTGCAGTTACTAATTTCATATTGTTACCAAAGTAGAGAATGTCTTCCACTATAGTGGATTATTGGGAATAGATGCAGTGTGTGCTGGATTGGTTTATTCAGTTTACAAACATGTTGCCTGGAATTGTGTTCACTTTCTACACTGCATAGAAAACCCCTCACACATCACAATGCAGCAGTGTAAACGGTACACGTTTGTGCTGTAGATCCTGTATTTATCATACAATTTTTATCAAAGCCAACTCCATGCTGGGTATCATCCTAGAAGACTGATGACATTTGAGAAAGACTATGGGTATCTTGTGGCAAAAAAAAAAAGTACTGAAATGGACAGTTCTGAAATGACGGTAGGTTTGGAAGCCTGATCTATTTTATCTTTTTTTTTATATTTGTACCTAGTATGTTTTTTAATAAAATACCCAAGGTTTATATCAATCATTTTTAATGTTTTAGTTAGACATGGAGAGGAGTGAAGTGAAAGGTTATGCTGGAGTTGGGGTTTAAGTTTTTGTTTATCTAAGAATTTACAGTTTGCATGATAATTTCAGACATCAACTTGAGACTTTGCTGGGAAAGATAGTGAAACTCTATGATGATATGCATTACAGTTTGCACCCAGAATTTTTTTTTAAGCTGGGTGGGAGCCTCTTTAAGTTTTTAGTAACCACTGAAAAATAGCCAGGTGGTTACTGAAAAGTAATGGGTGGTGTGCCAGGCTAAAGGGGGCTGGGGAGAACACTGCATTAAAAGGATGGCAGATATTAAGTCAAATCAATTAACTACCTTACAGATGACACACACACACATATATATATATATATTAAATATAAATTGCAAATATAAATGGCCCTCTAGTACTTACCTGATAACCTCCAGCCTGTTGTTAATGGCTGCCCAGTGAAGGAGAGTGACATTTTCACTGTCTGGTTGCCGGACGTCATACCCAGCCTCTACAAGCTCTCTGCATCGATCCAACAGGCCGTGTCTGAAAGAACAAATGTTTATTACCTTTAATACAAACACGAAAACTTGTCCTAATGGGTGGATGTTAGCCAAGGAGTGGCTTTTCCTAGGCAGCCTTTAATTGCATGCAGACCACCCTAAGCTAGAGCCACATGTCATACTGAGACTCCATGATTGAAAAAAAACTGAAATTCAATGAATGAAAGACAACAAAAATAAGCCCACACAGTTAAAAGTTTGCCTTTTACTTCCAGATTCAACTTTTAGAAGTAAAAAGCAACCCAATGTGCAAGGCACCAGGTGCACATAGAAGCAAAAAAGACATTATTGCTGACAGCTCATCCTGTAATGGGCATTACTCTGAACCATTGGGCTGGCTGGTATTAGTAGTTCATTATACCTGACAAAACCACCTAATGTCGGCCACATGCTGGAAGGAGCAGACTCCAGATTACCACTTTGGCCTAATCACCCTGGAAGTCAGGGCTCACAGTTTGTGTTACAACGCCCCTGTATATGGTGTCTGCATAGGGCTGAACACACCTGGTGTGCACTCCAGTACAAAGGAATTATAAATGTGTGTGGTACGACAGGAGGAAACCTGAATCATGGCTGTAAAATAAATAGCAATATGTACACACTGGTATAGTAAACATAACGCTATCTACTGGAGAATAATAATGCAGACATTACCTGACATATGGTGCAGAGAATGACGAGGAGGAGAGGAAAAA